>NW_024058000.1:0-32757 GCF_016432855.1 Salvelinus namaycush | reverse complement strand
TTACTACGGATCTCAGGTATAAACATACTGCAGTACAGCAGGGGAACACACGCCAGATGGAGGATCCTACTGGATCTCAGGTTATGATGTCCACTTTAGCTTTAACTGTATCCAAGATAAACAGACTAGCTAAGTACTGTTTCTCCCGTCTCTGTTAGTTTAAAGATCTGCTTGATGAGACAAGGCATTTACAAGACGGTAAGGAAGAGAACGGCTGTCTCTTAATGCTGCAGTCCCCTTGGAAGTAGATACTGGATGCATCAGCAGCTACTCTTCCTGGGGTTTATTATGGATCTCCATTACTTCCTGCCAAGGCAGCAGCTACTCTTCCTGGGGTTTATTATGGATCCTCATTAGTTCCTGCCAAGGCAGCAGCTACTCTTCCTGGGGTTTATTATGGATCCCCATTACTTCCTGCCAAGGCAGCAGCTACTCTTCCTGGGGTTTATTATGGATCCCCACTAGTTCCTGCCAAGGCAGCAGCTACTCTTCCTGGGGTTTATTATGGATCCCCATTAGTTCCTGCCAAGGCAGCAGCTACTCTTCCTGGGGTTTATTATGGATCCTCATTAGTTCCTGCCAAGGCAGCAGCTACTCTTCCTGGGGTTTATTATGGATCCCCATTACTTCCTGCCAAGGCAGCAGCTACTCTTCCTGGGGTTTATTATGGATCCCCATTAGTTCCTGCCAAGGCAGCAGCTACTCTTCCTGGGGTTTATTATGGATCCCCATTAGTTCCTGCCAAGGCAGCAGCTACTCTTCCTGGGGTTTATTATGGACCCTCATTAGTTCCTGCCAAGGCAGCAGCTATTCTTCCTGGGGTTTATTATGGATCCCCATTAGTTCCTGCCAAGGCAGCAGCTACTCTTCCTGGGGTTTATTATGGATCCCCATTAGTTCCTGCCAAGGTAGCAGCTACTCTTCCAGGGGTTTATTATGGATCCCCATTACTCCTGCCAAGGCAGCAGCTACTCTTCCTGGGGTTTATTATGGATCCCCATTAGTTCCTGTCAAGGCAGCAGCTACTCTTCCTGGGGTTTGTTATGGATCCCCATTAGTTCCTGCCAAGGCAGCAGCTACTCTTCCTGGGGTTTATTATGGATCCCCATTAGTTCCTGCCAAGGCAGCAGCTACTCTTCCTGAGGTTTATTATGGATCCCCATTAGTTCCTGTCAAGGCAGCAGCTACTCTTCCTGGGGTTTATTATGGATCCCCATTAGTTCCTGTCAAGGCAGCAGCTACTCTTCCTGGGGTTTATTATGGATCCCCATTAGTTCCTGCCAAGGCAGCAGCTACTCTTCCTGGGGTTTATTATGGATCCCCATTAGTTCCTGCCAAGGCAACAGCTACTCTTCCTGGGGTTTATTATGGATCCCCATTAGTTCCTGCCAAGGCAGCAGCTACTCTTCCTGGGGTTTATTATGGATCCCCATTAGTTCCTGCCAAGGCAGCAGCTACTCTTCCTGGGGTTTATTATGGATCCCCATTAGTTCCTGTCAAGGCAGCAGCTACTCTTCCAGGGTCCAGCAAAATTAAGGCAGTTTATACCATTTTAAAAACATTACATTACATTCACAACACACTGTGTGCCCTCAGGCCCCTACTCCACCACTACCACATATCTACAGTACTGAATCCATGTGTACGTGTGTGTATAGTGCGTATGCTATCGTGTGTGTGTGTGTGTGTGTGTATGCATATGTCTGTGCCAATGTTTGTGTTGCTTCAAAGTCCCCGATGTTCCAGAAGGTGTTTTTTCATCGGTTTTTTAAATCTGATTCTCCTGCTGCATCAGTTACCTGATGTAGAATAGAGTTCCATGTAGTCATGGCTCTATGTAGTACTGTGCACCTCACATAGTCTGTTCTGGACTTGGGGACTGTGAAGAGACCTCTGGTGGCATGTCTTGTGGGGTCTGCATGGGTGTCTGAGCTGTGTGCTAGTAGTTTAGACAGACAGCTCAGTGCATTCAACATGTCAATACCTCTCATAAATACAAGCAGTGATGAAGTCAATCTCTCCTCCACTTTGAGCCATGAGAGATTAACATGCATATTATTCATATTAGCTCTCTGTGTACATCCAAGGGCCAGCCGTGTTGTCCTGTTCTGAGCCAATTGCAATTTTTCTAAGTCCTTTTTTTGTGGCACCTGACCACACTACTGAACAGTAGTCCAGGTGTGACAAAACTAGGGCCTGTAGGACCTGCCTTGTTGATAGTGTTGTTAAGAAGGTAGAAACTAGGGCCTGTAGGACCTGCCTTGTTGATAGTGTTGTTAAGAAGGTAGAAACTAGGGCCTGTAGGACCTGCCTTGTTGATAGTGTTGTTAAGAAGGTAGAAACTAGGGCCTGTAGGACCTGCCTTGTTGATAGTGTTGTTAAGAAGGTAAAAACTAGGGCCTGTAGGACCTGCCTTGTTGATAGTGTTGTTAAGAAGGTAGAAACTAGGGCCTGTAGGACCTGCCTTGTTGATAGTGTTGTTAAGAAGGTAGAAACTAGGGCCTGTAGGACCTGCCTTGTTGATAGTGTTGTTAAGAAGGTAGAAACTAGGGCCTGTAGGACCTGCCTTGTTGATAGTGTTGTTAAGGTAGACACTAGGGCCTGTAGGACCTGCCTTGTTGATAGTGTTGTTAAGAAGGTAGGAACTAGGGCCTGTAGGACCTGCCTTGTTGATAGTGCTGTTAAGAAGGTAGAAACTAGGGCCTGTAGGACCTGCCTTGTTGATAGTGTTGTTAAGAAGGTAGAAACTAGGGCCTGTAGGACCTGCCTTGTTGATAGTGTTGTTAAGAAGGTAGAAACTAGGGCCTGTAGGACCTGCCTTGTTGATAGTGTTGTTAAGGTAGACACTAGGGCCTGTAGGACCTGCCTTGTTGATAGTGTTGTTAAGAAGGTAGGAACTAGGGCCTGTAGGACCTGCCTTGTTGATAGTGCTGTTAAGAAGGTAGAAACTAGGGCCTGTAGGACCTGCCTTGTTGATAGTGCTGTTAAGAAGGTAGAAACTAGGGCCTGTAGGACCTGCCTTGTTGATAGTGTTGTTAAGAAGGTAGAAACTAGGGCCTGTAGGACCTGCCTTGTTGATAGTGTTGTTAAGGTAGACACTAGGGCCTGTAGGACCTGCCTTGTTGATAGTGTTGTTAAGAAGGTAGGAACTAGGGCCTGTAGGACCTGCCTTGTTGATAGTGCTGTTAAGAAGGTAGAAACTAGGGCCTGTAGGACCTGCCTTGTTGATAGTGCTGTTAAGAAGGTAGAAACTAGGGCCTGTAGGACCTGCCTTGTTGATAGTGCTGTTAAGAAGGTAGAAACTAGGGCCTGTAGGACCTGCCTTGTTGATAGTGTTGTTAAGAAGGTAGAAACTAGGGCCTGTAGGACCTGCCTTGTTGATAGTGCTGTTAAGAAGGTAGAAACTAGGGCCTGTAGGACCTGAAGGTAGAAACTAGGGCCTGTAGGACCTGCCTTGTTGATAGTGTTGTTAAGAAGGTAGAAACTAGGGCCTGTAGGACCTGCCTTGTTGATAGTGTTGTTAAGAAGGTAGAGCAGCGCTTTATTATGGACAGACTTCTCCCCATCTTAGCTACTGTTGCATCAATATGTTTTGACCTTGACAGTTTACAACCCAGGGTAACTCCAAGCAGTTTAGTCACTTAAACCTGCTCAATTTCCACATTATTCATTACATGATGTAGTTGAGGTTTAGGGTTTAGTGAATGATTTGTCCCAAATACAATGTTTTTAGTTTTAGAAATATTTAGGGCTAATTTATTCCTTGCCACCCACTCTGAAACTAAGTGCAGCTCTTTGTTAAGTGTTGCAGTCATTTCAGTCGCTGTAGTAGTTAACGTGTATAGTGTTGAGTCATCCGCATACATAGACACACTGGCTTTACTCAAAGCCAATGGCAATTCATTAGTAAAGATTGAACATAGTAATGGGCCTAGACAGCTGCCCTGGGGAATGCCTGATTCTACCTGGATTATGTTGGAGAGGCTTCCATTAAAGAACACTCTCTGTGTTCTGTTAGACAGGTAACTCTTTATCCACATTATAGCAGGGGGTGTAAAGCCATAACACATTATAGCAGGGGGATGTAAAGTCATGACACATACGCAAACTATGAACGATAAATGTCAAAAAGCCACACGGAAGTCCGACAAAACAACCCCCCAACTATTTGTTTTTTATCACCAATTTCTCTCAGCCAATCGTCAGTCATTTGTGTAAGTGCTGTGCTTGTTGAATACTGTAGAACCCTACCCTGTTATTGGTCAGAAGAAGTGCACTGTGGGAATCAGTGCCATTTTTTTTATCACCAATTTCTCTCAGCCAATCGTCAGTCATTTGTGTAAGTGCTGTGCTTGTTGAATACTGTAGAACCCTACCCTGTTATTGGTCAGGAGAAGTGCACTGTGGGAATCGGTGCCATTTGGCTAGCATCCAGAGTGTAATTGTATCACTATGGAAATGGTTTCTGCTTTGTCCACAAAATTACATTTCGTCTCTAAAAATAAACAATTGTGATTCGTTGAATCTCGGCACTCTCATTGTAAAACCTTGTATTGTTCAATCTGGTGAGAAAAATCACATGTGGAGATATACGCAATCTTGGTTCTGCGTCCCCAATGGAACCCTATTCCCTATATATAGTGCACTACTTTAGACCAGGGCCTATGGGGCTATAAATAGGACCCATAAGGCTCGGGTCAAAAGTAGTGCACTATATAGGGAATAGGGTGCCACAGTCCTACCGACCCTGGTCCAAAGTAGTGCACTAAATAGGGAATAGGGTTCCATTTGGGACACACACTTTCTAATGTGACTCACTGTTATTCTGAACTTCAAGAGCACTTTTATGAAGGCAAATCTCCCGCAGTCTATTTATTGTCTGTGACTGTGCTCTCTTTTCGCCCTAGCTGGAGAGAAAGCCAATGTGTTCTCTTCTTGCACACAAAGGAAGTGAATTAAATTCTTATCAGTGGGGAAAAACCACAAAACACCCTCCTGCATAGAAGGCAATGTTTTGTGGGATAACATTTAGTCTCATCAAGGTACAAAAGCACAAACTCAGTAACACACCACGCTCATCGGGAAACAGGCTGCGTCTTGAAATGACAACTCGTTCCCTATATAGTGCACTACTTTTAACTAGCGCCCCCATAGGACTCTGGACAAAAGTAGTGCACTAATTAGGGAATAGGGTGCCAGAGTCCTACTGACCATGGACAAAAGTAGTGCACTAATTAGGGAATAGGGTGCCAGAGTCCTACTGACCATGGACAAAAGTAGTGCACTAATTAGGGAATAGGGTGCCATTTCAGACTCAACCCAGGTGATTGGTATGTAAGGAGAGTTTTGAATAGACAACCAGGAATGTTAATTATCACACTTCATAGAAGTTTGTGTTGGTATCATAACTATAGACCTCTAGATAACAAGTCATGTCCATTTGTAAACCCCATGGTTGGTGTAATGTATGTCTAATCTGGATGGTTGAGGAAACAGGAAGTGATAGAGGCCATGACAGGAAGTGATGTAGCCATGTACAGTAGGTGGTCTATACCACTGTCATAATGTAAAGTATGTATATTCTGGATGGTTGAGGAAACAGGAAATGATAGAGGCCTATAATGTAACCATGTACAGTAGGTGGTCTATACCACTGTCATAATGCAATGTATGTCTATTCTGGATGGTTGAGGAAACAGGAAGTGATAGAGGCCTATAATGTAACCATGGTCTATACCACTGTCATAATGTAATGTATGTCTAATCTGGATGGTTGAGGAAACAGGAAGTGATAGAGGCCTATAATGTAACCATGTACAGTAGGTGGTCTATACCACTGTCATAATGCAATGTATGTATATTCTGGATGGTTGAGGAAACAGGAAGTGATAGAGGCCTATAATGTAACCATGTACAGTAGGTGGTCTATACCACTGTCATAATGTAATGTATGTCTAATCTGGATGGTTGAGGAAACAGGAAGTGATAGAGGCCTATAATGTTACCATGTACAGTAGGTGGTCTATACCACTGTCATAATGTAATGTATGTCTAATCTGGATGGTTGAGGAAACAGGAAGTGATAGAGGCCATGACAGGAAGTGATGTAACCATGTACAGTAGGTGGTCTATACCACTGTCATAATGTAATGATGTATATTCTGGATGGTTGAGGAAACAGGAAGTGATAGAGGCCATGACAGGAAGTGATGTAACCATGTACAGTAGGTGGTCTATACCACTGTCATAATGTAATGATGTATATTCTGGATGGTTGAGGAAACAGGAAGTGATAGAGGCCATGACAGGAAGTGATGTAACCATGTACAGTAGGTGGTCTATACCACTGTCATAATGTAATGTATGTCTAATCTGGATGGTTGAGGAAACAGGAAGTGATAGAGGCCATGACAGGAAGTGATGTAACCATGTACAGTAGGTGGTCTATACCACTGTCATAATGTAATGATGTATATTCTGGATGGTTGAGGAAACAGGAAGTGATAGAGGCCATGACAGGAAGTGATGTAACCATGTACAGTAGGTGGTCTATACCACTGTCATAATGTAATGATGTATATTCTGGATGGTTGAGGAAACAGGAAGTGATAGAGGCCATGACAGGAAGTGATGTAACCATGTACAGTAGGTGGTCTATACCACTGTCATAATGTAATGTATGTCTAATCTGGATGGTTGAGGAAACAGGAAGTGATAGAGGCCATGACAGGAAGTGATGTAACCATGTACAGTAGGTGGTCTATACCACTGTCATAATGCAATGTATGTATATTCTGGATGGTTGAGGAAACAGGAAGTGATAGAGGCCTATAATGTAACCATGTACAGTAGGTGGTCTATACCACTGTCATAATGTAATGTATGTCTAATCTGGATGGTTGAGGAAACAGGAAGTGATAGAGGCCATGACAGGAAGTGATGTAACCATGTACAGTAGGTGGTCTATACCACTGTCATAATGTAATGTATGTCTAATCTGGATGGTTGAGGAAACAGGAAGTGATAGAGGCCATGACAGGAAGTGATGTAGCCATGTACAGTAGGTGGTCTATACCACTGTCATAATGTAAAGTATGTATATTCTGGATGGTTGAGGAAACAGGAAATGATAGAGGCCTATAATGTAACCATGGTCTATACCACTGTCATAATGTAATGTATGTCTATTCTGGATGGTTGAGGAAACAGGAAGTGATAGAGGCCTATAATGTTACCATGTACAGTAGGTGGTCTATACCACTGTCATAATGCAATGTATGTATATTCTGGATGGTTGAGGAAACAGGAAGTGATAGAGGCCTATAATGTAACCATGTACAGTAGGTGGTCTATACCACTGTCATAATGTAATGTATGTCTAATCTGGATGGTTGAGGAAACAGGAAGTGATAGAGGCCATGACAGGAAGTGATGTAACCATGTACAGTAGGTGGTCTATACCACTGTCATAATGTAATGATGTATATTCTGGATGGTTGAGGAAACAGGAAGTGATAGAGGCCATGACAGGAAGTGATGTAACCATGTACAGTAGGTGGTCTATACCACTGTCATAATGTAATGATGTATATTCTGGATGGTTGAGGAAACAGGAAGTGATAGAGGCCATGACAGGAAGTGATGTAACCATGTACAGTAGGTGGTCTATACCACTGTCATAATGTAATGTATGTCTAATCTGGATGGTTGAGGAAACAGGAAGTGATAGAGGCCATGACAGGAAGTGATGTAACCATGTACAGTAGGTGGTCTATACCACTGTCATAATGTAATGTATGTCTAATCTGGATGGTTGAGGAAACAGGAAGTGATAGAGGCCATGACAGGAAGTGATGTAACCATGTACAGTAGGTGGTCTATACCACTGTCATAATGTAATGTATGTCTAATCTGGATGGTTGAGGAAACAGGAAGTGATAGAGGCCATGACAGGAAGTGATGTAACCATGTACAGTAGGTGGTCTATACCACTGTCATAATGTAATGTATGTCTAATCTGGATGGTTGAGGAAACAGGAAGTGATAGAGGCCATGACAGGAAGTGATGTAACCATGTACAGTAGGTGGTCTTTTCCACTGTCATAATGTAATGTATGTCTAATCTGGATGGTTGAGGAAACAGGAAGTGATAGAGGCCATGACAGGAAGTGATGTAACCATGTACAGTAGGTGGTCTATACCACTGTCATAATGTAATGATGTATATTCTGGATGGTTGAGGAAACAGGAAGTGATAGAGGCCATGACAGGAAGTGATGTAACCATGTACAGTAGGTGGTCTATACCACTGTCATAATGTAATGATGTATATTCTGGATGGTTGAGGAAACAGGAAGTGATAGAGGCCATGACAGGAAGTGATGTAACCATGTACAGTAGGTGGTCTATACCACTGTCATAATGTAATGATGTATATTCTGGATGGTTGAGGAAACAGGAAGTGATAGAGGCCATGACAGGAAGTGATGTAACCATGTACAGTAGGTGGTCTATACCACTGTCATAAGGCCATTGAGGAAGTTCTCATCATGTTGTTCAGCAGTGTTCTCCATTTCAGTCTAGCTGTCGTACTCATTCATGTTTTCCAGATAATTATTATAGCTTAAGGCTGTGTGTAGAAACAGTTGAGGGACAAACCGTATGTTGAAGTCAGAGGGGGGTGTCCCAAATGGCACCCTATTCCCTATGTAGTGCACTTATTCTGACCAGGTACCCTATGGTTTTGATCAAAAGGAGTGCACTATGTAGGGACTAGGGCGCCAGAGTCCTACTGACCCTGGTCTAAAGTAGTGCACTATGTAGGGAATAGGGTGCCAGAGACCTACTGACCCTGGTCCAAAGTAGTGCACTATGTAGGGAATAGGGTGCCAGAGTCCTACTGACCCTGGTCCAAAGTAGTGCGCTATGTAGGGAATAGGGTGCCAGAGACCTACTGACCCTGGTCCAAAGTAGTGCACTATGTAGGGAATAGGGTGCCAGAGACCTACCGACCCTGGTCCAAAGTAGTGCACTATTTAGGGAATAGGGTGCCAGAGTCCTACTGACCCTGGTCAAAAGTAGTGCACTATGTAGGGAATAGGGTGCCAGAGTCCTACTGACCCTGGTCCAAAGTAGTGCACTATGTAGGGAATAGGGTGCCAGAGTCCTACCTACCCTGGTCCAAAGTAGTGCACTATGTAGGGAATAGGGTGCCAGAGTCCTACTGACCCTGGTCTAAAGTAGTGCCCTATGTAGAGAATAGGGTGCCAGAGACCTACTGACCCTGGTCCAAAGTAGTGCACTATGTAGGGAATAGGGTGCCGGTTGGGATGTAGACAGAAAACCATGAGATGATTCAACAGTGAGCCTTATTGTGATTATTTAAAAATTAAAATGGTTAAAGAGCAACACAAATAGCTTCTTAGCAAAGAGCAATTTCTCAAGTAAGTATTTTCCTAGGACTGTCTGGGAGTGGTCTGAGTGGGGAGGGGAAAACTAAAAACTAGCTGTTATTGGCAGAGAGGTTTGGAACTCTCTTTCTGATTGGTCTATGAACTAACTAACTGATATTTCAGGAAGTCTTTCCAAACAGCTCTTATACTAAAACAGCATTATCATCATTTTCACAAATTCACAGTATTATTCCAACCTCATAGTGTGGAAATATATATAAAACATAAGAAAATCATGTTTTTGACCGCACTGGGCCTTTAATACGGCAGCACCTGAGAGGTTGTGGGGGAGTTAAGAGGGAGACGTGTCGATTGGCTCTTTCATGAGAGGAAACAGAGATCCCTGGTTTGATTTCTGCTTCTATTTTTAATTTCATTTACTTTTACTCCTTTCCAACCCACATGGCTTGGTACACAGCGATATCAGACTAGGTACACAGTGATATCAGGCTTGGTACACAGTGATATCAGGCTTGGTACACAGTGATATCAGGCTTGGTACACAGTGATATCAGGCTTGGTACACAGTGATATCAGGCTTGGTACACAGTGATATCAGGCTTGGTACACAGTGATATCAGGCTTGGTACACAGTGATATCAGGCTTGGTACACAGTGATATCAGACTTGGTACACAGTGATATCAGGCTTGGTACACAGCGATATCAGGCTTGGTACACAGTGATATCAGGCTTGGTACACAGTGATATCAGGCTAGGTACACAGTGATATCAGGCTTGGTACACAGTGATATCAGGCTTGGTACACAGTGATATCAGGCTTGGTACACAGTGATATCAGGCTTGGTACACAGTGATATCAGGCTAGGTACACAGTGATATCAGGCTTGGTACACAGTGATATCAGGCTTGGTACACAGTGATATCAGGCTTGGTACACAGTGATATCAGGCTTGGTACACAGTGATATCAGGCTTGGTACACAGTGATATCAGGCTTGGTACACAGTGATATCAGGCTTGGTACACAGTGATATCAGGCTTGGTACACAGTGATATCAGGCTTGGTACACAGTGATATCAGGCTTGGTACACAGTGATATCAGGCTTGGTACACAGTGATATCAGGCTTGGTACACAGTGATATCAGGCTTGGTACACAGTGATATCAGACTTGGTACACAGTGATATCAGGCTTGGTACACAGCGATATCAGGCTTGGTACACAGTGATATCAGGCTTGGTACACAGTGATATCAGGCTAGGTACACAGTGATATCAGGCTTGGTACACAGTGATATCAGGCTTGGTACACAGTGATATCAGGCTTGGTACACAGTGATATCAGGCTTGGTACACAGTGATATCAGGCTAGGTACACAGTGATATCAGGCTTGGTACACAGTGATATCAGGCTTGGTACACAGTGATATCAGGCTTGGTACACAGTGATATCAGGCTTGGTACACAGTGATATCAGGCTTGGTACACAGTGATATCAGGCTTGGTACACAGTGATATCAGGCTTGGTACACAGTGATATCAGGCTTGGTACACAGTGATATCAGGCTTGGTACACAGTGATATCAGGCTTGGTACACAGTGATATCAGGCTTGGTACACAGTGATATCAGACTTGGTACACAGTGATATCAGACTTGGTACACAGTGATATCAGACTTGGTACACAGTGATATCAGGTTTGGTACACAGTGATATCAGGTTGGGTACACAGTGATATCAGGTTGGGTACACAGTGATATCAGGCTGGGTACACAGTGATATCAGGCTGGGTACACAGTGATATCAGGCTGGGTACACAGTGATATCAGGCTTGGTACACAGTGATATCAGGCTTGGTACACAGTGATATCAGGTTGGGTACACAGTGATATCAGGCTTGGTACACAGTGATATCAGGCTTGGTACACAGTGATATCAGGCTTGGTACACAGTGATATCAGGCTTGGTACACAGTGATATCAGGCTTGGTACACAGTGATATCAGGCTTGGTACATAGTGATATCAGACTTGGTACACAGTGATATCAGGCTTGGTACACAGTGATATCAGGCTTGGTACACAGTGATATCAGGCTTGGTACACAGTGATATCAGGCTTGGTACACAGTGATATCAGGCTTGGTACACTGTGATATCAGGCTTGGTACACAGTGATATCAGGCTTGGTACACAGTGATATCAGGCTTGGTACACAGTGATATCAGGCTTGGTACACAGTGATATCAGGCTTGGTACACAGTGATATCAGGCTAGGTACACAGTGACATCAGGTTGAGGATACGTTTGACTTTCATTTAACATCAGAGTATAAGTATATATAACTTTTTTTAACATTTAATTTGTCATTTCTATAAAGCCATATACCACTAAACGTTTTCTTCTGTACCCTCCCAAACAGCCAATGGGCCACAGCTCTCTGTACCCTCCCAAACAGCCAATAGGACACAGCTTTCTGTACCCTCCCAAACAGCCAATAAGACACAGCTTTCTGCATCCTCCCAAACAGCCAATAGGACACAGCTTTCTGCATCCTCCCAAACAGCCAATAGGACACAGCTTTCTGTACCCTCCCAAACAGCCAATAGGACACAGCTTTCTGTACCCTCCCAAACAGCCAATAAGACACAGCTTTCTGCATCCTCCCAAACAGCCAATAGGACACAGCTTTCTGCATCCTCCCAAACAGCCAATAGGACACAGCTTTCTGCATCCTACCAAACAGCCAATAGGACACAGCTTTCTGCATCCTCCCAAACAGCCAATAGGACACAGCTTTCTGCATCCTCCCAAACAGCCAATAGGACACAGCTTTCTGCATCCTCCCAAACAGCCAATAGGACACAGCTTTCTGCATCCTCCCAAACAGCCAATAGGACACAGCTTTCTGCATCCTCCCTGTCACTAGATGACATGATGCTGATTACATTCCTTAGTTAGTACCCTTCCCTGACACTAGTTAGTACCCTTCCCTGCCACTAGTTAGTACCCTTCCCTGACACTAGTCAGTACCCTTCCCTGTCACTAGTTAGTACCCTTCCCTGACACTAGTTAGTACCCTTCCCTGTCACTAGTTAGTACCCTAATTCCACAGTTAGCGTTTATTTTCCTAGGAGAGAAATACACATTAATTCCACAGTTAGCATTGTAGTTCTCATTTCTTTTGATAGTGGTGATTTTGTATTGAGTCATGAAATTAATTTGTCACTCTACTAATTACTGTATAACGCTGCTAACTAATTGGGTGTAATTACTGCTTCAGTGATCTGCATAGCGCCTGATTGACATTTAAACATGACAACGCGTCCCAAACCGAACCCTGCTATTCGCTACATAGTGCACTGATGTTAACCAGAGCCCTATGCGTCCTGGTTCAAAGTAGTGCACTATGTAGTGAATAGGGTGGCCATTTTGGATGTAGATATGTCATGATGAGAACAGACCAGCTATTAGAGATGGCTGCTGCAGGAATTATAATTAAGACCTGTGGATATAAGCAAGAACATAACTAAAGGGATGTTTTCTATGAGACAAATAGCGAGTGTGTTATAAAGCATAGAGATGCTATAGTTCACTATATTCATTATAATATTTTATAGGGAATTATATGGTTTAAAGAAGCTGTATATCCAAAATATTGTACCAGATTTAGTTGTATATCCAATTGCAATTCTTCCTGAAGAAAGCTCTGACATAACAGACGAGTGGCTGAACATGTATTGTCCTTGTCCTGATGTATTGATGCCGTGTTAGAATCAGAAGCTCATCGGGCAATAATCACAGGGGTCTGACGTCCTCTCGTAGTGATTAAAACAGTCTCTGTCTGTCCAGGGACAAACAAGCCTGTGATTCTAACCAGTCTCTGTCTGTCCAGGGTAAAAACAAGCCTGTGATTCTAACCAGTCTCTGTCTGTCCAGGGAAATACAAGCCTGTGATTCTAACGAGTCTCTGTCTGTCCAGGGAAATAACAAGCCTGTGATTCTAACCAGTCTCTGTCTGTCCAGGGAAATACAAGCCTGTGATTCTAACCAGTCTCTGTCTGTCCAGGGAAATAACAAGCCTGTGATTCTAACCAGTCTCTGTCTGTCCAGGGAAATAACAAGCCTGTGATTCTAACCAGTCTCTGTCTGTCCAGGGAAATAACAAGCCTGTGATTCTAACCAGTCTCTGTCTGTCCAGAGAAACAACAAGCCTGGGATTCTAACCAGTCTCTGTCTGTCCAGGGACATACAAGCCTGTGATTCTAACCAGTCTCTGTCTGTCCAGGGAAATAACAAGCCTGTGATTCTAACCAGTCTCTTTCTGTCCAGGGAAATAACAAGCCTGTGATTCTAACCAGTCTCTGTCTGTCCAGGGAAATAACAAGCCTGTGATTCTAACCAGTCTCTGTCTGTCCAGGGAAATAACAAGCCTGTGATTCTAACCAGTCTCTGTCTGTCCAGGGAAATACAAGCCTGTGATTCTAACCAGTCTCTGTCTGTCCAGGGAAATAACAAGCCTGTGATTCTAACCAGTCTCTGTCTGTCCAGGGAAATAACAAGCCTGTGATTCTAACCAGTCTCTGTCTGTCCAGGGGAATAACACGCCTGTGATTCTAACCAGTCTCTGTCTGTCCAGGGAAATAACAAGCCTGTGATTCTAACCAGTCTCTGTCTGTCCAGGGAAATAACAAGCCTGTGATTCTAACCAGTCTCTGTCTGTCCAGGGAAATACAAGCCTGTGATTCTAACCAGTCTCTGTCTGTCCAGGGAAATAACAAGCCTGTGATTCTAACCAGTCTCTGTCTGTCCAGGGAAATAACAAGCCTGTGATTCTAACCAGTCTCTGAAGTCTCCATCTGAACATCTGAAATCTATTGATCCTGTCGGCTACCCTACCATGCATTTTGGCTGAACCTGTGTGTGTGTGTGTGTGTGTGTGTGTGTGTGTGTGTGTGTGTGTGTGTGTGTGTGTGTGTGTGTGTGTGTGTGTGTGTGTGTGTGTGTGTGTGTGTGTGTGTGTGTGTGTGTGTGTGTGTGTGTGTGTGTGTGTGCGTGCGTGTGCGTAACTCTTAACCGTCCTATGGAAGTGCTTCCCCCGTAGTGCCCAGTAGGGCCCCTCCATTTTGTCAGCCTGGCTGGTAATCTCTTCCACCCAGCAGGCAGGCAGAGGGCCTCCTTTTGTTACCCCATCTACGCCCCTCCTCCCTGGCCTGGAGAATAGCCTACCAAGGCCCTCTATGGATGACTGAACCTAATGCACTTCACTGGTGCTCTGAATACCGGTAAGACAAATGAATATCATTGTCAAGTTGAAAAGTAACAGTCAAATTAAAAAATAATCCAGCAAGCTAGGACCTATGGTAGATGGCTTCCCCAGCATGCATTTCACTCCACTGACCCATGGTAGTTGGCTTCCCCAGCATGCATTTCACTCCACTGACCCATGGTAGTTGGCTTCCCCAGCATGCATTTCACTCCACTGACCCATGGTAGATGGCTTCCCAGCATGCATTTCACTCCACTGACTCATTGTAGTTGGCTTCCCCAGCATGCATTGTAGTTGGCTTCCCCCAGCATGCATTGCACTCCACTGTAAAATGATTTTAAAACCTGTTAGGGCTGCAGCCCGACACCGGTACACTTATGACAACATCCAGCTCAAGTGCAGGGCGCGAAATTCAAAAGATATTTTTTTAAAATATTTAACTTTCACACATTAACAAGTCCAATACAGCATATGAAAGGTACACATCTTGTGAATCAAGCCAACATGTCCGATTTTTAAAATGTTTTACAGGGAAGACAAAATATGTAAATCTATTAGCTAACCACGTTAGCAAAAGACACCACTTTTCTAACTCCATCAGTTTCTTACTCCATCACTAGCTATCACAAATTCGACCAAATAAAGAAATAAATAGCCACTAACCAAGAAAAAACTTCATCAGATGACAGTCTGATAACATATTTATGTATAGCATATGTTTTGTTCGAAAAATTTGCATATTTCAGGTATAAATCATAGTTTACATTTCAGCTACAATCAGAAATTGCACCGAAAGCAGCCATAATATTTACAGACACCAACGTCAAATACCTAATTACTCATCATAAAACATTTCTGAAAAATACATAGTGTGCAGCAATTGAAAGACAGGCATCTTGTGATTCCAGACAATATTTCCGATTTATTAAATGTTTTACAGCGAAAACAAAATGTAGCGCTATATTAGCGTAGCCACAATAGCCAGAAACACTTGGGCGCCCACGACCAGTTGACATGCACGACAGATATATGAAATAACATCATAAATTGGGTCTTACTTTTGCTGATCTTTCATCAGAATGTTGAACAAGGTGTCCTTTGTCCAGATGAGTCGTTGTTTGGATTCAGAACGGCAAATTTCCCTCTTCATTTAGCATGGGCACTAGCCGAGTGGCACGGATCTCTCCAACGTAAACACAGTCAGAGAACGCAACACGGCAAAACTCCCGAAAAAAAATTCAATAATCTGATTAAACTATATTGAAAAAACATACATTACGATGATATGGTCACATGTATCAAATAAAATCCGAGCCGGAGATAGTTGTCATCCATTACGGCAGCAAAACAGAAGGCAATCGCACTTCCAAGTCGCGCGCTTCAGAGTACCGGAAGTGGACGGTCACGTCAAAGAAATAGCTTTTATTCCACCCCAGACCAAGATAAACACAAAATTTCTTCTCTCACATCATCTTGACACCCAGAGGAAGGCGTATGGAGTGTACGTAGACTCCTACGTGTCATGACCATGTATAGGCAGGAAGTTGAAGAGAGCATATATTTCTGACATTCTACTTCCTGGTCAGGGAAAGTGCTGCCAAATGAGTTCTGTTTCACTCAGAGAAATAATTCCAACGGTTTTAGAAACTAGAGAGTGTTTTCTATCCAATAATAATAATAATATCCATATTGTACGAGCAAGAATTGAGTACGAGGCCGTTTGAAATGGGCACGATTTCACTGGCTACTCAATACTTTCCCTTGCAGCCATAAGAAGTTTTAAAGGTCCTCTTTACTTCATGCACCTTACATTTATATTTACCTTGAATTCTCCTCGATGACCTTTTTGTCCCTGCTCTCTCCATGTTGGAACAGCTTTCTCTTTCCAGCAGTGCCCAACCAACCCAAGGCTCCCCGGCCTACTGTATTTCCTCCTGGCCAGATGCTCCGGGCTGAAGTCTCCCCTGGTCAAGGCCCTCTAGAGCCCCCAGCTCACTTCCTCCTTTTCTCCAGCACCTGTTCCTGCCTTGTCAAGGCCCTGGCACTGGACTGGAGAATCCTGGGAGCTTGGAGACCAGCCACCTGCTCTGCTTCCCAACTCTGCACCATTCTACGGTTCTACCCCCTAGTCCCTCGAGCCTCTCGAGTCTGCAGTCAGACCTATTGCAGTACTGGAGCCATTCTACGGTTCTACCTCCCAGTCTCTGGAGCCTCTCGAGTCTGCAGTCAGACCTACTGCAGTACTGGAGCCATTCTACCCCCTAGTCTCTGGAGCCTCTCGAGTCTGCAGTCAGGCCTACTGCAGTACTGGAGCCATTCTACCCCCCAGTCTCTGGAGCCTCTGTAGTATGCAGCCTGGTCTACTGCAGTACTGGAGCCATTCTACCCCCTAGTCCCTCGAGCCTCTCGAGTCTGCAGTCAGGCCTACTGCAGTACTGGAGCCATTCTACCCCCTAGTCCCTGGAGCCTCTCGAGTCTGCAGTCAGACCTACTGCAGTACTGGAGCCATTCTACCCCCTAGTCCCTCGAGCCTCTCTAGTCTGCAGTCAGGCCTACTGCAGTACTGGAGCCATTCTACCCCCTAGTCCCTCGAGCCTCTCGAGTCTGCAGTCAGGCCTACTGCAGTACTGGAGCCATTCTACCCCCTAGTCCCTCGAGCCTCTCGAGTCTGCAGTCAGGCCTACTGCAGTACTGGAGCCATTCTACGGTTCTACCCCCTAGTCCCTCGAGCCTCTCGAGTCTGCAGTCAGGCCTACTGCAGTACTGGAGCCATTCTACCTCCTAGTCCCTCGAGCCTCTCTAGTCTGCAGTCAGGCCTACTGCAGTACTGGAGCCATTCTACCCCCTAGTCCCTCGAGCCTCTCGAGTCTGCAGTCAGACCTACTGCAGTACTGGAGCCATTCTACCTCCTAGTCCCTCGAGCCTCTCTAGTCTGCAGTCAGACCTACTGCAGTACTGGAGCCATTCTACGGTTCTACCCCCTAGTCCCTCGAGCCTCTCTAGTCTGCAGTCAGACCTACTGCAGTACTGGAGCCATTCTACGGTTCTACCCCCTAGTCCCTCGAGCCTCTCGAGTCTGCAGTCAGACCTACTGCAGTACTGGAGCCATTCTACCCCCTAGTCCCTCGAGCCTCTCGAGTCTGCAGTCAGACCTACTGCAGTACTGGAGCCATTCTACCCCCTAGTCCCTCGAGCCTCTCGAGTCTGCAGTCAGACCTACTGCAGTACTGGAGCCATTCTACCTCCTAGTCCCTCGAGCCTCTCTAGTCTGCAGTCAGGCCTACTGCAGTACTGGAGCCATTCTACGGTTCTACCCCCTAGTCCCTCGAGCCTCTCTAGTCTGCAGTCAGGCCTACTGCCTATTCCACCCCAGACCAAGATAAACACAAAATTTCTTCTCTCACATCATCTTGACACCCAGAGGAAGGCGTATGGAGTGTACGTAGACTCCTACGTGTCATGACCATGTATAGGCAGGAAGTTGAAGAGAGCATATATTTCTGACATTCTACTTCCTGGTCAGGGAAAGTGCTGCCAAATGAGTTCTGTTTCACTCAGAGAAATAATTCCAACGGTTTTAGAAACTAGAGAGTGTTTTCTATCCAATAATAATAATAATATCCATATTGTACGAGCAAGAATTGAGTACGAGGCCGTTTGAAATGGGCACGATTTCACTGGCTACTCAATACTTTCCCTTGCAGCCATAAGAAGTTTTAAAGGTCCTCTTTACTTCATGCACCTTACATTTATATTTACCTTGAATTCTCCTCGATGACCTTTTTGTCCCTGCTCTCTCCATGTTGGAACAGCTTTCTCTTTCCAGCAGTGCCCAACCAACCCAAGGCTCCCCGGCCTACTGTATTTCCTCCTGGCCAGATGCTCCGGGCTGAAGTCTCCCCTGGTCAAGGCCCTCTAGAGCCCCCAGCTCACTTCCTCCTTTTCTCCAGCACCTGTTCCTGCCTTGTCAAGGCCCTGGCACTGGACTGGAGAATCCTGGGAGCTTGGAGACCAGCCACCTGCTCTGCTTCCCAACTCTGCACCATTCTACGGTTCTACCCCCTAGTCCCTCGAGCCTCTCGAGTCTGCAGTCAGACCTACTGCAGTACTGGAGCCATTCTACGGTTCTACCTCCCAGTCTCTGGAGCCTCTCGAGTCTGCAGTCAGACCTACTGCAGTACTGGAGCCATTCTACCCCCTAGTCCCTCGAGCCTCTCGAGTCTGCAGTCAGGCCTACTGCAGTACTGGAGCCATTCTACCCCCTAGTCTCTGGAGCCTCTCGAGTCTGCAGCCTGGTCTACTGCAGTACTGGAGCCATTCTACCCCCTAGTCCCTCGAGCCTCTCTAGTCTGCAGTCAGGCCTACTGCAGTACTGGAGCCATTCTACCCCCTAGTCCCTCGAGCCTCTTGAGTCTGCAGTCAGGCCTACTGCAGTACTGGAGCCATTCTACCCCCTAGTCCCTCGAGCCTCTCGAGTCTGCAGTCAGGCCTACTGCAGTACTGGAGCCATTCTACGGTTCTACCCCCTAGTCCCTCGAGCCTCTCGAGTCTGCAGTCAGGCCTACTGCAGTACTGGAGCCATTCTACCTCCTAGTCCCTCGAGCCTCTCTAGTCTGCAGTCAGGCCTACTGCAGTACTGGAGCCATTCTACCCCCTAGTCCCTCGAGCCTCTCGAGTCTGCAGTCAGACCTACTGCAGTACTGGAGCCATTCTACCTCCTAGTCCCTCGAGCCTCTCTAGTCTGCAGTCAGACCTACTGCAGTACTGGAGCCATTCTACGGTTCTACCCCCTAGTCCCTCGAGCCTCTCTAGTCTGCAGTCAGACCTACTGCAGTACTGGAGCCATTCTACGGTTCTACCCCCTAGTCCCTCGAGCCTCTCGAGTCTGCAGTCAGACCTACTGCAGTACTGGAGCCATTCTACCCCCTAGTCCCTCGAGCCTCTCGAGTCTGCAGTCAGACCTACTGCAGTACTGGAGCCATTCTACCCCCTAGTCCCTCGAGCCTCTCGAGTCTGCAGTCAGACCTACTGCAGTACTGGAGCCATTCTACCTCCTAGTCCCTCGAGCCTCTCTAGTCTGCAGTCAGGCCTACTGCAGTACTGGAGCCATTCTACGGTTCTACCCCCTAGTCCCTCGAGCCTCTCTAGTCTGCAGTCAGGCCTACTGCAGTACTGGAGCCATTCTACCCCCTAGTCCCTCGAGCCTCTCGAGTCTGCAGTCAGGCCTACTGCAGTACTGGAGCCATTCTACCCCCTAGTCCCTCGAGCCTCTCGAGTCTGCAGTCAGACCTACTGCAGTACTGGAGCCATTCTACGGTTCTACCCCCTAGTCCCTCGAGCCTCTCTAGTCTGCAGTCAGACCTACTGCAGTACTGGAGCCATTCTACCCCCTTAGTCCCTCGAGCCTCTGTAGTCTGCAGTCAGGCCTACTGCAGTACTGGAGCCATTCTACGGTTCTACCCCCTAGTCCCTCGAGCCTCTCGAGTCTGCAGTCAGGCCTACTGCAGTACTGGAGCCATTCTACCCCTAGTCCCTGGAGCCTCTCTAGTCTGCAGTCAGACCTACTGCAGTACTGGAGCCATTCTACCTCCTAGTCCCTCGAGCCTCTCGAGTCTGCAGTCAGACCTACTGCAGTACTGGAGCCATTCTACCTCCTAGTCCCTGGAGCCTCTGTAGTCTGCAGTCAGACCTACTGCAGTACTGGAGCCATTCTACCCCCTAGTCCCTCGAGCCTCTCGAGTCTGCAGTCAGACCTACTGCAGTACTGGAGCCATTCTACCTCCTAGTCCCTCGAGCCTCTCTAGTCTGCAGTCAGGCCTACTGCAGTACTGGAGCCATTCTACGGTTCTACCCCCTAGTCCCTCGAGCCTCTCTAGTCTGCAGTCAGGCCTACTGCCTATTCCACCCCAGACCAAGATAAACACAAAATTTCTTCTCTCACATCATCTTGACACCCAGAGGAAGGCGTATGGAGTGTACGTAGACTCCTACGTGTCATGACCATGTATAGGCAGGAAGTTGAAGAGAGCATATATTTCTGACATTCTACTTCCTGGTCAGGGAAAGTGCTGCCAAATGAGTTCTGTTTCACTCAGAGAAATAATTCCAACGGTTTTAGAAACTAGAGAGTGTTTTCTATCCAATAATAATAATAATATCCATATTGTACGAGCAAGAATTGAGTACGAGGCCGTTTGAAATGGGCACGATTTCACTGGCTACTCAATACTTTCCCTTGCAGCCATAAGAAGTTTTAAAGGTCCTCTTTACTTCATGCACCTTACATTTATATTTACCTTGAATTCTCCTCGATGACCTTTTTGTCCCTGCTCTCTCCATGTTGGAACAGCTTTCTCTTTCCAGCAGTGCCCAACCAACCCAAGGCTCCCCGGCCTACTGTATTTCCTCCTGGCCAGATGCTCCGGGCTGAAGTCTCCCCTGGTCAAGGCCCTCTAGAGCCCCCAGCTCACTTCCTCCTTTTCTCCAGCACCTGTTCCTGCCTTGTCAAGGCCCTGGCACTGGACTGGAGAATCCTGGGAGCTTGGAGACCAGCCACCTGCTCTGCTTCCCAACTCTGCACCATTCTACGGTTCTACCCCCTAGTCCCTCGAGCCTCTCGAGTCTGCAGTCAGACCTACTGCAGTACTGGAGCCATTCTACGGTTCTACCTCCCAGTCTCTGGAGCCTCTCGAGTCTGCAGTCAGACCTACTGCAGTACTGGAGCCATTCTACCCCCTAGTCTCTGGAGCCTCTCGAGTCTGCAGTCAGGCCTACTGCAGTACTGGAGCCATTCTACCCCCCAGTCTCTGGAGCCTCTGTAGTATGCAGCCTGGTCTACTGCAGTACTGGAGCCATTCTACCCCCTAGTCCCTCGAGCCTCTCGAGTCTGCAGTCAGGCCTACTGCAGTACTGGAGCCATTCTACCCCCTAGTCCCTGGAGCCTCTCGAGTCTGCAGTCAGACCTACTGCAGTACTGGAGCCATTCTACCCCCTAGTCCCTCGAGCCTCTCTAGTCTGCAGTCAGGCCTACTGCAGTACTGGAGCCATTCTACCCCCTAGTCCCTCGAGTCTCTTGAGTCTGCAGTCAGGCCTACTGCAGTACTGGAGCCATTCTACCCCCTAGTCCCTCGAGCCTCTCGAGTCTGCAGTCAGGCCTACTGCAGTACTGGAGCCATTCTACGGTTCTACCCCCTAGTCCCTCGAGCCTCTCGAGTCTGCAGTCAGGCCTACTGCAGTACTGGAGCCATTCTACCTCCTAGTCCCTCGAGCCTCTCTAGTCTGCAGTCAGGCCTACTGCAGTACTGGAGCCATTCTACCCCCTAGTCCCTCGAGCCTCTCGAGTCTGCAGTCAGACCTACTGCAGTACTGGAGCCATTCTACCTCCTAGTCCCTCGAGCCTCTCTAGTCTGCAGTCAGACCTACTGCAGTACTGGAGCCATTCTACGGTTCTACCCCCTAGTCCCTCGAGCCTCTCTAGTCTGCAGTCAGACCTACTGCAGTACTGGAGCCATTCTACGGTTCTACCCCCTAGTCCCTCGAGCCTCTCGAGTCTGCAGTCAGACCTACTGCAGTACTGGAGCCATTCTACCCCCTAGTCCCTCGAGCCTCTCGAGTCTGCAGTCAGACCTACTGCAGTACTGGAGCCATTCTACCCCCTAGTCCCTCGAGCCTCTCGAGTCTGCAGTCAGACCTACTGCAGTACTGGAGCCATTCTACCTCCTAGTCCCTCGAGCCTCTCTAGTCTGCAGTCAGGCCTACTGCAGTACTGGAGCCATTCTACGGTTCTACCCCCTAGTCCCTCGAGCCTCTCTAGTCTGCAGTCAGGCCTACTGCAGTACTGGAGCCATTCTACCCCCTAGTCCCTCGAGCCTCTCGAGTCTGCAGTCAGGCCTACTGCAGTACTGGAGCCATTCTACCCCCTAGTCCCTCGAGCCTCTCGAGTCTGCAGTCAGACCTACTGCAGTACTGGAGCCATTCTACGGTTCTACCCCCTAGTCCCTCGAGCCTCTCGAGTCTGCAGTCAGGCCTACTGCAGTACTGGAGCCATTCTACCCCCTAGTCCCTGGAGCCTCTCTAGTCTGCAGTCAGACCTACTGCAGTACTGGAGCCATTCTACCTCCTAGTCCCTCGAGCCTCTCGAGTCTGCAGTCAGACCTACTGCAGTACTGGAGCCATTCTACCTCCTAGTCCCTGGAGCCTCTGTAGTCTGCAGTCAGACCTACTGCAGTACTGGAGCCATTCTACCCCCTAGTCCCTCGAGCCTCTCGAGTCTGCAGTCAGGCCTACTGCAGTACTGGAGCCATTCTACCCCCTAGTCCCTCGAGCCTCTCGAGTCTGCAGTCAGACCTACTGCAGTACTGGAGCCATTCTACCCCCTAGTCCCTCGAGCCTCTCGAGTCTGCAGTCAGACCTACTGCAGTACTGGAGCCATTCTACCCCCTAGTCCCTCGAGCCTCTCGAGTCTGCAGTCAGACCTACTGCAGTACTGGAGCCATTCTACCTCCTAGTCCCTCGAGTCTCTCGAGTCTGCAGTCAGACCTACTGCAGTACTGGAGCCATTCTACCCCCTAGTCCCTCGAGCCTCTCTAGTCTGCAGTCAGGCCTACTGCAGTACTGGAGCCATTCTACCCCCTAGTCCCTCGAGCCTCTCGAGTCTGCAGTCAGACCTACTGCAGTACTGGAGCCATTCTACGGTTCTACCCCCTAGTCCCTCGAGCCTCTCGAGTCTGCAGTCAGACCTACTGCAGCACTGGAGCCATTCTACGGTTCTACCCCCTAGTCCCTCGAGCCTCTCGAGTCTGCAGTCAGACCTACTGCAGTACTGGAGCCATTCTACCCCCTAGTCCCTCGAGCCTCTCTAGTCTGCAGTCAGACCTACTGCAGCACTGGAGCCATTCTACGGTTCTACCCCCTAGTCCCTCGAGCCTCTCGAGTCTGCAGTCAGGCCTACTGCAGTACTGGAGCCATTCTACCCCCTAGTCCCTCGAGCCTCTCGAGTCTGCAGTCAGACCTACTGCAGTACTGGAGCCATTCTACCCCCTAGTCCCTCGAGCCTCTCGAGTCTGCAGTCAGACCTACTGCAGTACTGGAGCCATTCTACCCCCTAGTCCCTCGAGCCTCTCGAGTCTGCAGTCAGACCTACTGCAGTACTGGAGCCATTCTACCTCCTAGTCCCTCGAGCCTCTCTAGTCTGCAGTCAGGCCTACTGCAGTACTGGAGCCATTCTACGGTTCTACCCCCTAGTCCCTCGAGCCTCTCTAGTCTGCAGTCAGGCCTACTGCAGTACTGGAGCCATTCTACCCCCTAGTCCCTCGAGCCTCTCGAGTCTGCAGTCAGGCCTACTGCAGTACTGGAGCCATTCTACCCCCTAGTCCCTCGAGCCTCTCGAGTCTGCAGTCAGACCTACTGCAGTACTGGAGCCATTCTACGGTTCTACCCCCTAGTCCCTCGAGCCTCTCTAGTCTGCAGTCAGACCTACTGCAGTACTGGAGCCATTCTACCCCCTTAGTCCCTCGAGCCTCTGTAGTCTGCAGTCAGGCCTACTGCAGTACTGGAGCCATTCTACGGTTCTACCCCCTAGTCCCTCGAGCCTCTCGAGTCTGCAGTCAGGCCTACTGCAGTACTGGAGCCATTCTACCCCCTAGTCCCTGGAGCCTCTCTAGTCTGCAGTCAGACCTACTGCAGTACTGGAGCCATTCTACCTCGTAGTCCCTCGAGCCTCTCGAGTCTGCAGTCAGACCTACTGCAGTACTGGAGCCATTCTACCTCCTAGTCCCTGGAGCCTCTGTAGTCTGCAGTCAGACCTACTGCAGTACTGGAGCCATTCTACCCCCTAGTCCCTCGAGCCTCTCGAGTCTGCAGTCAGGCCTACTGCAGTACTGGAGCCATTCTACCCCCTAGTCCCTCGAGCCTCTCGAGTCTGCAGTCAGACCTACTGCAGTACTGGAGCCATTCTACCCCCTAGTCCCTCGAGCCTCTCGAGTCTGCAGTCAGACCTACTGCAGTACTGGAGCCATTCTACCCCCTAGTCCCTCGAGCCTCTCGAGTCTGCAGTCAGACCTACTGCAGTACTGGAGCCATTCTACCTCCTAGTCCCTCGAGTCTCTCGAGTCTGCAGTCAGACCTACTGCAGTACTGGAGCCATTCTACCCCCTAGTCCCTCGAGCCTCTCTAGTCTGCAGTCAGGCCTACTGCAGTACTGGAGCCATTCTACCCCCTAGTCCCTCGAGCCTCTCGAGTCTGCAGTCAGACCTACTGCAGTACTGGAGCCATTCTACGGTTCTACCCCCTAGTCCCTCGAGCCTCTCGAGTCTGCAGTCAGACCTACTGCAGCACTGGAGCCATTCTACGGTTCTACCCCCTAGTCCCTCGAGCCTCTCGAGTCTGCAGTCAGACCTACTGCAGTACTGGAGCCATTCTACCCCCTAGTCCCTCGAGCCTCTCTAGTCTGCAGTCAGACCTACTGCAGCACTGGAGCCATTCTACGGTTCTACCCCCTAGTCCCTCGAGCCTCTCGAGTCTGCAGTCAGGCCTACTGCAGTACTGGAGCCATTCTACCCCCTAGTCCCTCGAGCCTCTCTAGTCTGCAGTCAGGCCTACTGCAGTACTGGAGCCATTCTACGGTTCTACCCCCCAGTCCCTCGAGCCTCTCTAGTCTGCAGTCAGGCCTACTGCAGTACTGGAGCCATTCTACGGTTCTACCCCCTAGTCCCTCGAGCCTCTCGAGTCTGCAGTCAGGCCTACTGCAGTACTGGAGCCATTCTACCCCCTAGTCCCTCGAGCCTCTCGAGTCTGCAGTCAGACCTACTGCAGCACTGGAGCCATTCTACCTCCTAGTCCCTGGAGCCTCTGTAGTCTGCAGTCAGACCTACTGCAGTACTGGAGCCATTCTACCCCCTAGTCCCTCGAGCCTCTCGAGTCTGCAGTCAGGCCTACTGCAGTACTGGAGCCATTCTACCCCCTAGTCCCTCGAGCCTCTCTAGTCTGCAGTCAGACCTACTGCAGTACTGGAGCCATTCTACCTCCTAGTCCCTCGAGCCTCTCGAGTCTGCAGTCAGACCTACTGCAGTACTGGAGCCATTCTACCCCCTAGTCCCTCGAGCCTCTCTAGTCTGCAGTCAGACCTACTGCAGTACTGGAGCCATTCTACCTCCTAGTCCCTGGAGCCTCTGTAGTCTGCAGTCAGACCTACTGCAGTACTGGAGCCATTCTACCCCCCAGTCTCTGGAGCCTCTCTAGTCTGCAGCCTGGTCTACTGCAGCCTGGCCTACTGCAGCCATAGCCTACTGCAGTACTGGAGCCATTCTACACCCCAGTCTCTGGAGCCTCTCTAGTCTGCAGCCTGGTCTACTGCAGCCATGGCCTACTGCAGTACTGGAGCCATTCTACACCCCAGTCTCTGGAGCCTCTCTAGTCTGAAGCCTGGCCTACTGCAGCCATTGTCTACTGCAGCCTGGCCTACTGCAGCCATGGCCTACTGCAGTACTGGAGCCATTCTACCCTCAGTCCCTGGGAGCCTCTGTAGCCTGCAGCCTGGTCTACTGCAGCCTGGTCTACTGCAGCCTGGTCTACTGCAGCCTGGTCTACTGCAGCCTGGTCTACTGCTGCTCTGGAGCCTAGCTATTTTCATTTTATATTATTTTTTATTTAACCTTTATTTAACCAGGCAAGTCAGTTAAGAACAAATTCTTATTTACAATGACGGCCTACCAAACGGCAAAAGGCCTCCTGCAGGGACGGAGGCTGGGATAAAAAATTACAAATAAATTAAATATAAATATAGGACAAAACACACATCATGACAAGAGAGACAACACAACACTACATAAAGAGAGACCTAAGACAACAACATAGCAAGGCAGCATCATATGACAACACAACATGGTAGCAACACAACATGACAACAACATGGTAGCAACACAACATGGTAGCAACACAACATAACAACAACATGGTAGCAGCACAACATAACAACAACATGGTAGCAGCACAACATGACAACAACATGGTAGCAACACAACATGGTAGCAACACAACATGACAACAACATGGTAGCAACACAACATGGTAGCAACACAACATAACAACAACATGGTAGCAACACAACATGGTAGCAACACAACATGACAACAACATGGTAGCAGCACAAAAACTAGGAACAAACATTATTGGGCACAGACAACAGCACAAAGGGCAAGAAGGTAGAGACAACAATACATCACGCAAAGCAGCCACGACTGTCAGTAAGAGTATCCATGATTGAGTCTTTGAATGAAGAGATGGAGATAAAACTGTCCAGTTTGAGTGTTTGTTGCAGCTCGTTCCAGTCGCTAGCTGCAGAAAACTGAAAAGACGAGCGACCCAGGGATGTGTGTGCTTTGGGGACCTTTAACAGAATGTGACTGGCAGAACGGGTGTTATATGTGGAGGATGAGGGCTGCAGTAGATATCTCAGATAAGGGGGAGTGAGGCCTAAGAAGGTTTTTATAAATAAGCATCAACCAGTGGGTCTTGCGACCGGTATACAGAGATGACCAGTTTACAGAAGAGTATAGAGTGTAGTGATGTGTCCTATAAGGACATTGGTGGAAAATCTGATGGCCGAATGGTAAAGAACATCTAGCCGCTCGAGAGCACCCTTACCTGTCGATCTATAAAGTACGTCTCCATAATCTAGCATGGGGTAGAGCCTTAATGATTTGAGGCCACAGCCCTGATGTGGAAGACACCATCTCATGCCATAAGTATCACAAGCACACTCTGTGCCTATTTTGAATCATACAATATGAATATTGTATATAAGCCCCATATGCCTCACTGACAAGATATATAGTGTGGTACAACTCTAAGAGTGTGTGTGTGTGTGTGTGTGTGTGTGTGTGTGTGTGTGTGTGTGTGTGTGTGTGTGTGTGTGTGTGTGTGTGTGTGTGTGTGTGTGTGTGTGTGTGTGTGTGTGTGTGTGTGTGTGTGTGTGTGTGTGTGTCTAGTGTACATCTCCTCATCACAAGGCTCTTGAGGAAGTGGAGTTTTGGGGAATTTTTTGTCATTTCAGTAGAAATATTTTAAAACAGCCAGACAAACAGACACCGAGCTCTTAAGGACTCTCAAACTCTGCTACATGACTACAACTCCCATGAATGGTCCTATATTTCGCACTTGCGCATTGGGCCAACGGAGACGAGGCGCGCGGAGATTCCGTTTTGTGAAATGGCGGCGTGAAAAGGCCTGGAGAAATTTACTAAACTAAACCAAAGACTTTCTATTATATTGACAAGATAATCAAGTGACCGCTCTAACGATGGAAATACATGTTGTCAAAGATGGAATGCAGGCGGGAGGTAGAGACATTACTGAGCACGGTTACATGCACAAAATAATGCGATTATTGTAGATAGGTTAATATAATAGTTAATTTAAAACGTTTACATGCTTTGCAAGAAGAACGATTTCCCTAATAATCCTGTTTACATGGACACATCTGAAATCAAGTTACCGATGGGACTGTTGATGAATACAAAAAATTGCTGATCCCAAAAAATATTCTACCACAGTGACCACATGTTATTTTTGACAAGACTAATTGAATCTGAGTTAAGACATATAAAGTTTGTATGTGAAAACTATTTATAAGATACAAACTTTGTTTTTCCAAACTCACTTAACTCGTTCATAAGAGGAAGGCTTGTTTTACCAAGTGCTGAATTTGGTCAGTTTAATATCAAATTATTATTGTACATGTAAACGTACTCAGTATGTTTCCATTGCACACTAATACTTTGATATTAAATTAATTATGGCAGTAGGCTGATTACGCAATAGTCATGTAAACACTTTCTTCTGTTTATTTTAATAATCGGCGTACGGTCAAAATCATACGCCGATTAAAACATCTGGTTTTCTGAGGAATCTTTCGAATTATTAGGACGTGTAAACACAATCGGCATTACGGAAGTGTATTTGACCTCTGCGTGTGCTAGGAACAGCCCTCTTTAGCAGGAGTGAGTTTGGAACGGAATCTATGCTTCTTAGAAGTCGTTTTTTCACATACAAGAATCAAATATGCTTCCCAAAAATAACATGTTGGCTGTGTGGTAGGAACGTTTATTTTGATTGCATTTATCAGTTCCATCAGATATCATTTTCAGATGTGTCCATGTAAACAGGATTATTAGAGAATCGTTCTTCTTTCAAAGCATGTACCCAGGGGTGTCAAACTCATTCCACGGAGGGCCGAGTGTCTGCAGGTTTTTGGTTTTTCCTTTCAATAAAGCCCTAGACAACCAGGTGTGGGGAGTTCCTAACTAATTAGTGATGTTAATTCATCAATCAAGTACAAGGGAGGAGCGAAAACCCGCAGACACTCGGCCCTCCGTGGAATGAGTTTGACACCTGTGATGTACACGTTTTAATCGAGCTCTTATGTGAATCTGACTGTCCAAAATAATCGCATTATTGTGTGCGTGTAAACGTAGTCTGAGGTATATAGAACGGGCGAGATCAGGCGGACCATTCTAGCCAATGAGAGGGCAGATACACATATGAATAACATAAAGTCGTTGTTTTATTTTTATTAATCAAGTTCACGAAATAGTACGTGCGTCCACTTTTATCAGTGTATTCGTAACAGCCTATCCATTGCGAAACTTTTATTCGACCAAATAAAGCTCATGTAGCAAATTAGCAATTACATTTTAAGTTTGACCAAATTCTACACTCTCATTGACCCCATAGCAACAAAATAAATCACAATTCCGTGGGCGGAGTAAAACCTCTCGCTCTGCTTCTTCTTCGCTGATCGGACAACCAGCGATTATTCAAAGTTTAGTAGCATTTGGAATTGTTTTACTATCAAGAGAGTTGTTATCGAACATTTTAATTAGGGAAAAAAGGTATGTTTCTTTATATTCAATGACATCGGAGCAGTAGCTAGCCTATCAACACAGCTAGCAGGAGACTTCATGGTTGTTTGGCTAACGTTCATATTGGTGATGGTGGTGCTACAGTAGCTAGCATGGAGTAATATAATAGGGCCATGTTAAACACGCAAAGTACACTAACGTTACTCTGCACGACGGTGACTAAAAGGTACCAAATCCATAATGCCAAAAAGCAACTTGCTAAATTGGTTAGCGAACTAGCTAGCTTGCTAGCTAAATGAACAACGCGTGTTCTTGCTACCGGCAGCTGATGTTCGCCAACTTTTAGTCGGCTAGCTACTTTGTCTTTGAAATTGACACACATTTAGAGTTTGCTAACATTAGGGGAAAGGAAGTCCACTCACAGATGGTTGGCCAAATTATCCTTAGCCAGAAGAGAAAATACGTACTCGATTATATGTAACGTTACTTAGCTAACTAGTATTAAATATCGCTAGCTACTACCAGGCATTTAGCCATCTTAATGGTGCAAGCTAAAGTTACCTATGTTGATATTTCATCATTAGCAGCCCATAACTATTCACCAAACAAGAACATATATGGGCTCTTTGGTCCTCAACTTTCCTCTCTTGTACAACAGTTTGTGACTTAAATCAGTATCAACGGTAGCTAGCTACTAGTACCTAGATAATTCCTCAGTCTAACAGGACATAGGAGAAAGCGCTCACCTTAATTAACTAGTTACTGTAGTAAACTTAGTTTGCAGTTTACTGTAGTTAATGAGTTCGTCCAGGTCCCTGATGTTGAAATATTGTTATTGAGATTCTCTAGTGTTTTCTTTTATTGTATTTGTTTTATAGTATACTCGTATCATGTACCACTGGAACTCACAAAATAACGAGACATTTGAAGTATGTTATTAATGATCACAGGGGAATCATTTGTGTGTTGACTATCTCCCTGTGTTGTCTTCCAGAGAGCAGCGTTGTGATGGCGAAGAGGATTGCTGACAAAGAGCTGACTGACAGGAACTGGGATCAGGAGGATGAGGGAGAGGAGGTGGGCTGCTACACTGTGTTTCTACCGTCTCACTGATAATACTATAGACTGTATCATAATACACAGCCTGCAGGCACATGTCCGGGGTTAGCCTTTCACACATTTGCCAAGTACTAGTAAAAAAACGTTTTTAGTCTCCCTTTCTGTTAGCTATTTAAAATAGTTTCAGCATCCCAGTAAATGGTAATAAATAGACACCTGCATGACATCTTCAGTGATTGGTATGGGGGGGGGGTTACTCAGGAGATAAAGACTCTGGTTGGATAGGCCTTCAGTGATTGGTATGGAGGGAGGGGGGGGGGGGGGTTACTCAGGAGATAAAGAGCTGGTTGGATAGGTCTTCAGTGATTGTTATGGAGGGGGGGGGGTTACTCAGGAAATAAAGAGCTGGTTGGATAGGCCTTCAGTGATTGGTATGGAGGGGGGGGTTACTCAGGAGATAAAGAGCTGGTTGGATAGGTCTTCAGTGATTGGTATGGAGGGGGGGGGGGGGTTACTCAGGAAATAAAGAGCTGGTTGGATAGGCCTTCAGTGATTGGTATGGAGGGGGGGGGGGTTACTCAGGAGATAAAGAGCTGGTTGGATAGGTCTTCAGTGATTGGTATGGAGGGGGGGGGGTTACTCAGGAGATAAAGAGCTGGTTGGATAGGTCTTCAGTGATTGGTATGGGGGGGGGGGGGTTACTCAGGAGATAAAGACTCTGGTTGGATAGGTCTTCAGTGATTGGTATGGGGGGGGGGGGGTTACTCAGGAGATAAAGACTCTGGTTGGATAGGTCTTCAGTGATTGGTATGGGGGGGGGGGGTTGCTCAGGAGATAAAGAGCTGGATGGATAGGTCTTCAGTGATTGGTATGGGGGGGTTACTCAGGAGATAAAGACTCTGGTTGGATAGGTCTTCAGTGATTGGTATGGGGGGGGGGGTTACTCAGGAGATAAAGAGCTGGTTGGATAGGCCTTCAGTGATTGGTATGGGGGGGGGGGTTACTCAGGAGATAAAGACTCTGGTTGGATAGGTCTTCAGTGATTGGTATGGGGGGGGGGTTACTCAGGAGATAAAGAGCTGGTTGGATAGGCCTTCAGTGATTGGTATGGGGGGGGGGGGGGGGGTTACTCAGGAGATAAAGAGCTGGTTGGATAGGTCTTCAGTGATTGGTATGGAGGGGGGGGGGGGTTACTCAGGAGATAAAGAGCTGGTTGGATAGGTCTTCAGTGATTGGTATGGAGGGAGGGGGGGGGGTTACTCAGGAGATAAAGAGCTGGTTGGATAGGTCTTCGGTGATTGGTATGGGGGGGGGTTACTCAGGAGATAAAGAGCTGGTTGGATAGGCCTTCAGTGATTGGTATGGAGGGGGGGGTTACTCAGGAGATAAAGAGCTGGTTGGATAGGTCTTCAGTGATTGGTATGGAGGGAGGGGGGTTACTCAGGAGATAAAGAGCTGGTTGGATAGGTCTTCGGTGATTGGTATGGGGGGGGGTTACTCAGGAGATAAAGAGCTGGTTGGATAGGCCTTCAGTGATTGGTATGGGGGGGGGGGGGGGTTACTCAGGAGATAAAGAGCTGGTTGGATAGGTCTTCAGTGATTGGTATGGGGGGGGGTTACTCAGGAGATAAAGAGCTGGTTGGATAGGCCTTCGGTGATTGGTATGGAGGGGGGGGGGGTTACTCAGGAGATAAAGAGCTGGTTGGATAGGTCTTCAGTGATTGGTATGGAGGGGGGGGGGGTTACTCAGGAGATAAAGAGCTGGTTGGATAGGTCTTCAGTGATTGGTATGGAGGGGGGGGGGTTACTCAGGAGATAAAGAGCTGGTTGGATAGGTCTTCGGTGATTGGTATGGGGGGGGGTTACTCAGGAGATAAAGAGCTGGTTGGATAGGCCTTCGGTGATTGGTATGGAGGGGGGGGTTACTCAGGAGATAAAGAGCTGGTTGGATAGGCCTTCGGTGATTGGTATGGAGGGGGGGGTTACTCAGGAGATAAAGAGCTGGTTGGATAGGCCTTCAGTGATTGGTATGGAGGGGGGGGGGTTACTCAGGAAATAAAGAGCTGGTTGGATAGGTCTTCAGTGATTGGTATGGAGGGGGGGGGGTTACTCAGGAGATAAAGACTCTGGTTGGATAGGTCTTCAGTGATTGGTATGGAG
>NW_024057999.1:0-73518 GCF_016432855.1 Salvelinus namaycush | reverse complement strand
GACCGTCCTCTGCTAACGTGAGCTACAGAGGACTGTGCTCTACTTTAACTGAGCTAAACAAGAGGAGAACCCCCGTGCTCTACTAACTTTGAGCTACAGAGGAGACCGTGCTCTGCTAACTGAGCTACAGAGGACTTGTGCTCTACTTAACTAGATCTACTACGTGGAGCTAAGAGGAACTGTTGCTCTACTAACTGAGGGCTACAGAGGACTGTGCTCTAACTAACTGGTACAATGAGAACCGTGCTCTACGAACTAAAGCTCATCAGACTGGAGAAACGTGCTCTACTAACTGAGCTACAGAGAGAACCGTGCTCTACCTAACTGAGGCTACAGAGGAGAACCGAGCTGCATCTGCTAATCTGAGACTACAGAGAAACACCCCGTGCTCTACTAAGCTGTTGAGCTACAGAGACTGTGCTCTCTAACTGAGGCTACAGAGGACCGTGCTCTACTACCACACTGAGCTACAGAGACCGTGCTCTACCAACTGACTACAGCGAGAACCGTGCTCTACCACTAAGCTACAGAGGGACCGTTCGCTCTACTAACTGACCTCAGAGGACCGTCTCTACTAACTGAGCTACAGGGGGGGACCCAGTGCCGCGACTAACTGAGACTACGGGGGGACCGTGCTTTCTACTAAAACTGAGCTACAGACGGACCCCGTGTTCTAACTAACTGAGGCTAACAAAGGGGGGGAGGGGTGACCGACTCCTACTACGAGCTACACAGAGGACCGGCTCTACTACTGAGGCTACAGAGGACCGTGCTCTAAAACTAACTAGCTACAGAGAACCGTGCTCTGCTAACTGAGCTAACAGGCGGACCGTGGGCTCTCTACTGAGTAAAATACAAGGACCAGGGTTTCTACTAAATGAGCTACAGAGGAGAACCGTGCTCCTACTAACTGAGCTACAGAAGAGAAAAACGTGGGCTCTAATAACTGAGGCTACAGATGAGAACCGTGCTCTACTACTAAAACTGAGCTACAATCAGAGAGACAGTGCTCTACCAACTGAGCTAACAGAGGAGGAGGAAACCGGGATCTACCCCAAGCTGAGCTAAACACGAGGACCGTGTGCCTACTACTACTACTGACCTACAGAGGATCTACAGAGAGGAACCGGTGCTCTACTACTGACCTAACCAGGGACGCGTGCTCTACGAAGGAGAGTGTGACCTACCTACAGAGGACCGTGGCTCTAACTAACTGACCTACATAGGACCGTTGCTCTTGCTTACTAACTAAAGACCTGACAGAGGAACCGTGCGTCTATACTAACGTGGAACCTTACGCTACAGATGATCCGTTGCTCGACTATCTGAGCTACAAAGGACCGTGGTGGTACTAACTGAGCTACAGGGGGGGAGGCCTGCTCTACTAACTTAGAGCTACAGAGGAGGACCCGTGCTCTACTAACTGAGCTACAGAGGAACTGTGTTCCTACTAACTGAAGCTACAAGGGACCGTGCCCTACTACTGAGCTACAGAGGACCGTGTGTCTACTAACTGAGGCTACAGAATGACCGTGCTCTAGCTAACTTAGCTACAGAGGAGGACCGTGCTCTACTAACTGGCTCAGAGGACTGTGCTCTACTAACTAACTGAGCTACCAAAGATACACGTTCTAACGCGGCTCTACTACTGAGCTCTAGGGGGGGCACCATGGCTACTACTAGTGAAACTTCTGACTTTTACTTGGGGGATAAAAGCGTCTGTGCTGCGTTAACTGTGCTCTACTATAATACTGACTACAGGATGGGGGACCGTGGGCTACTAGCTGAGCTACAAGGTTACCAGTGGCTCTACTAATCACTACTGTGTGGAGCTTACAGAGTGTGACCGTTCCGCTCTACTTGAGACCTGGATCTACACAGGGAGTGACACCCCAAGATGGCGACGTGCTCCTAACTACTGTAGAGCTCTATCTTAGGGTATCCACCAAATTGCCGACTAGAGGTTACCGTCGGGCTGCTCTTACTACTCTACTATCGTTGAAGTGTGGCTCTACGTAATGAGGCTACTGTTAGCTCTATGGCCTTGGGTAGACGTGTAGCTTGAAGCAGAGGTGTGTTAACTAGTCGGGCTTGTTGCTTCCTACTAACTGATGCTCACATGTGGGTAGTGTGACTAGCCTGTGCTTTCTAAAGACTAACTGAGTGACATACAGAGGACTGTGCTCTACTAACTATATCGCTACGACTGACGAGGACCGTGCTCCTCTAACTGATGCTACAGAGGACTGTGCTTCTATAACTGAGTCTACGAGGACCGTAGCTCTACTAACTGAGGTGGCTTAACAGAGTACCGTCTCTTACGTTTGAAAGCTTTACATTAACGCTAAGCCTAGAGGACTCGGTGCTCGTGACTAACTGAGCTACACGGGGTGGCTGGAGGGCCCGACCGTGCCTCTAGTACTAACTGGAGGCTATAGAACCGTTTCCAGTGGTGTGTAGGGCGATATCCCTAGTGCCTACATATACCTAAAACTGAGCTACAGAGGATCCGTGTTGCATCCTACCTGAGCTATAGGGGGTGTACCGTAGCTCTACGAGACTGAGCTACAGGATGACTAGTGCTCTAATATAACTGTAGTCCTAGTTTTACAGAGTGAGATGTGACCCTTGCTCGTACTATCTGAGCTAGACTAGTAAAAACCGTGTTTAGGCTCTGCTAACTGACTACAGTGGAACTGTGCTCTACTAACTGAGGGCTACGGAGGACCGTGGTTCGTACTCATAACTGAGCTACAGTAGGAACACGTGCTCTAACCAACTGATTACAGAGGACCGTGCTCTACTACTAGTGATACTAACTGAGCGTACAGAGACCGTCTGCTCTACTAACTACCTACAGAGGTAACCTCGAGTCTTTTTAGGAGTCTCATGACTAACGGACCTACAGAGTACACTACAGGCTCTACTTAAGACCGCTTAATTGTGTTGTGTGTATGCTACAGAGGACCGGGTGGCTCTAGGACTTTTAACTGAGCATACAGGGGGGGGGGAACCGTGCTTCTACTAAACTTAGCTACAGAAGGAGGACCGTCGCTCTACTAACTGAGTTACAGAGGACCCGTGCCCTGAACTAACTGAGCTACAACGGAACGTGGGTTTTTTCTACTACTGAGCTAAACAGAGAACCGTGCTCTACTAACCTTAGCTACAGAGGAGGACCGTGTTCTAACTAACTATACTGACACAGAGGACCGTGTTCTACGTACTGAGGGCTACAGAGACCCGTGTTCTACTAACTGAGCTACAAGAGCCTGTGCTCTACTAAACTGAGCTCAGAAGGGACCGTGCTCTACTAACTGAGCTGCTACAGAGGACCGTGCTCTACTACTGAGCTACGGGGGGTGGACCGTGGGGCTCTACTAACCCATGATGCTACAGATGTACCTGTGCTGCTAGCTAACTGAGTACTAGAGGAGGGGGGGACTGTGCTCTACTAAATGAGCTAACAAGAGAACCGTGCTCTACTAACAGTGATCTACATAGCCCGTGCTCTAACTACTGCTAAACTGACTTACAAGGACCGGTGCTCTACTAACTGACTGCACAAGAGAACCGTGCTCTAACTAACTGAACTACAGAGGACCCGTGCTCTACTAACTGAGCTACAGAGGACCTGCTTACAACTGAGCTCAGAGGACCGTGCTCTACTAACTGAGCTACAGAGTACTGTGCTCTACTAACTGAGGCTACAGAGGACAGGTGCTCTACTAACTGAGCGACAGAGACGTGTGCTCTACTATAACGAAGCTACAGAACTGTTGCTCATACTAACGAGCTACAGAGGACGCGTGCCTTACGTAACTGATCTACAGAGGACGTGTGCTCTAATACTAACTTGAGCTACAAGAGGTACCGTGCTCTAAAATACTAAACTGACTACAGAGGTACCGTGCTCTACTAACGAGGCTACAGAGGACCCGTGCTCTACACTAACTGAAATAAAACAGAGGACCCTGTGCCTTCTACTACTGAGCCAGATTGTGAAGTGGGTACAATAACAGATGGCAGAGTTCAACACTGTCACGATGCTTTCACATGTCTTTCTATTCATAGGCTCCTATGCTGGGATCATTCATTAAGTGCCCCACTGTAGAAAAAATTTGCACAGAAAGTGTTCTCTGTGCCTACTGGTCTGAATTAAACCACCCTCCTGGTCAATGTTTCTCTGTGGCGCCGCTAACTGGTCTAAATAAACCCACCTGTCCTGGGGGTCAATGGTGGGTCACTGCTGTGGGGCCTACTGGTCTGAAGAACTACACACGCTCTGGGTCAAATGTGTCTCTGCTCGTTCTGGAGGTGGGACCCTAATTGTGGGGCTGGAATAACCTACCCGTTTGGGATCAACTGTGTGAATGTTGTGGCCTAACTGTTCTGATTGGATACCACCCCCCTGTTTCAATGATGTTCTTCATGTGGGGCGCGGGGTGGACTGGTCTTAATACCACCGCGGTTAAAATGTGTAATGTGGGCCTACTGGTCCTGAATACCAAAAACCCGGACGCTGGGGTAATGTTATGTGGGCCTCTGTCCTGAATTGCCCACCCTGGTCAATGTGTTTTTTCTCCTGTGTACCTACTGGTCTGAATAGCAACCCTGGTTCAATGGTGTCTCTGTGGGCCTCTGGTCTGAATAATACCACCTGGTAATGTGTATGTGGTCCTACCTGGTCTGAATTAACCATCCTGGTCAATGTGCATCTGTTGGGTGTGGGGACCTTATGGCACGGCTGACTGTCTAAATACCACCCTGGTTCAACCGTGTCCTCTGTGGCCCGGGCTTGGTCTAAATACCACCCTCGTCAATGTGTCTCTGTGGGCCTAATGGTCTGAATACCACCCTGGTCAATGTGTCTGTGGGCCTACTGGTCTGAATACCCCCTGGTCATGTGTCTCTTGTGGGCCTACTGGTCTGAATACACGCCTGGCCCTTGTCAATGTGTCCTGTGGGCCTATGGTCTGAATAGGCCCCCTGGTCAATGTATCTGTGGGCCGCTGGTCCTGAATACCACCCTGTCAATGTGTCTCCTGTGGTCTACTGGGTCTGAATACCACCCTGGTCAATGTGTCTGGGGCCGCTGGTCTGAAATCCAACCTGTCATGTGTGTCTCTGTGGGCCGGTTGTCTGAATACCACCCTGGTCAAGTTCTTCTGGTCCTCTGCGGAATACCACCACGGGCAATTGTTTCTGTGGGGGCCGGCTGGGTCCTGAATACCACCCTGGTCATGTTCTCTGTGGGCCTTACTGGTCTATAATACACCCTGGTCAATGTGTCTGTGGCCGGCTGGTCTACTACCACCGGGGTCAAGGTGTCTCTGTGGCGCGGCTGGTCTAAATACCACCCTGGTCAATGTGTCTCTGTGGGCCTACTGGTCTGAATAGCACCCATGGTCATGTGTCCCTCTGTGGGCCTACTGTTCTGAATAGTCACCCTGGTCATGTGTCTCTGTGGCCTACTGGTCTGAATACCACCCTGATCAATGTGTCCTCCTGTGGGCCTACTGGTCTGAATACCACCCTTGGTCCCAAAGTGTCCTTGTTGGCCTACTAGTCTGATACGCACCCTGATCAATGTGTCTCTGTGGACCTACTGGTCTGAATACCACCCTGGTCATGTGTCTGTGTGCCTACTTACTGGTCGAATACCACCCTGGTCCAATGTGTCCTCTGTGGGCCTACTGGTCTGAATAGGCACCCTGGTCCAATGTGTCTGTGGGCCTGCTGGTTCTGAATACCACCCTGGTCAATGTGTCTCTAGTGTCCTACTGGTTGTCTAAATACCACCCTGGCCAATGTGTCTCTGTGGGCCTACTGTCTAAATACCACCCTGGTCAATGTGTCTGTGGGCCTACTGGTCTAAATACCACCCTGGTCAATGTGTCCTGTGCCGGCTGGTCCTAAATACCACCGTGGTCCAATGTGTCTCTGTGGCCCGGCTGGTCTAAAATACCACACTGGTTCAATTGTGTCTCTGTGGCCTACTGGTCTGAATAGCACCTTGTCAATGTGTCCTCGTGGGCCGACTGGTCCTGAATAGCACCCTGGTCAATGTTCTCTGTGGGCCCTACTGGTCTGAATACCAACCACCCTGGTCAAAGTGTCTGTGGGACGTACTAGTCTGAATACCACCCTGATCAATGTGTCTCGGTGGTCCTACCTGGGTCTGAATCCCCCCTGGTCATGTTCTGTGGGCCTACTGGTCTAATACCACCCTGGTCCAATGTTCCTCTGTGGGCTACTGGTCTGAATATCACCCTGGTCAATGTGTCTCTGTGGGCCTACTGGTCTGAATAACCACCCTGGTCAAAGTGTCTGTGGTGCCACTGGTTAAATACCCCACCCTGGTCAATGTGTCTCTGTGGGCCTAACTGGTCTGATACCACCCTGCAGTCCACAGTGTCTGTGGGGCCTACTAGTCTGAATACCAACCCTGAGCAATGTGTCTCTGTGGCCTAACGTGGTCTGAAACCACCTGGTCAATGTGTCTGTGGGGCCTTACTCTGGTCTAAATACCCCTGGTCACATGTGGCTCTGTGGGCCTACTGTCTGAATAGCACCCTGGTCATGTGTCTGTGGGCCTGCGCTGGTCTGAATATACCACCCTGTTCAATGTGTCTCTGTGGTCCTACTGGTCCTAAATGACCAACCCTGTCATGTGTCCTCTGTGGGCCTATTTACTGGTCCTAAATACACCCTGGTCAATGTGTCTGTGGCTACTGGTCTCATACACTCCCCACACCCTGTCATTTGTCCTCTGTGGGCCGGTTTTCTGAATACCACCTGGTCAATGTGGTCTCTGTGGGCCTCTGGTCTAAATACCACCCTGGTCCAATGTTGCTGTGGGCCGGCCGGCTGGTCTAAATACCTCCCTGGTCCATGTGTTCTTTTGGGCCCGGCTGGTCCAAGTCAGCACCAATGACTGACCGTGGCCCTGCATGCCTGTTGCTGTGAATGGGTTGCTCGGGCAACACCTTTTCACCAGCCCTTGAATCCCCGTATGCTGGTCCTTTGTCCCCACAAGGGCTGTCCTCTTCAGCCAAAGGGGCTCCTATTTTTAATGGGGACTCTCAACTGGTGATAAATTGCGCCCAGCCATTTTTATTCACGCCACAGTCCAATCACATAGACACGCACATGCACACTGACCACCCACGACACTGACCACACAATTAGTCTTAGGACTTCATCCATAACAACACTCCAAGAGCCGTACCACACAACACACACACACACCAACACCTCACCCCTTTAATATCCTGATCTCCTGCAGAGTCCCCCATGTCTTCTCCGAAAGTAGCTGTCTGCTGTTCTCTACTTCTGCTCATCCCCGGACCGAACAGTCCTTCTATTCCTCCTCCTCTTAGAACACCTCTCTCTCCCCGCCTCTGCCCTCTTCCCCCCTCTTGTCTCCACTTACCCTCTTCCCCTTTCCCCACTCATTCTCCTCAGCTTTCTAACCCCGTCCTTCATCTTATCTCTCTTCCCTACTCATCCCACCATGCCCTCCTCCTCTGTTCCTCTCCTCCTCTGCTGTGTGTCTAGACAGCGGAACTAGCTGGCTCTGCCCATTAGCTGGTGATCCGCTTCTGACTATGGATAAGGCCAGGAGTGGTGGAACGGCTACTTACACTAGACCACACATCCACACCACACACACACACACCCACACACACATCACACACACACAACACACACACACACACACACAACACAACACACCCACCACACACCACCACACACACACAACACGAGAGCACTCAATCTTGGGATGCTCTCTACAGCGGTTACCCTATGATGAAATATCGTCTCTATGGATGAATATATCGTCTCTATAGATTGATATCGGCTCGATGGATGAAATATCGGCTCGATGATGAAATATCAGCTCTGATGGATGAAATATCGGCTTCGATGGAGTAAAATGTCGTCTCATGGATGCAAATCAATTTGCGTCAATGAGGGAAGGGTTATGGGGGAAAAACAAAAAAACCCACACTTACTGTGGTAAACTAGCCCTCTTCACACTCACCTTTCTGCAACCTCTGGTCCCTTTCTATCCTTTCCTCATCTCACCTCTCCTTTTCCTTCTCTCTCCAGTCATCTCCTCTCCTCTCCCCTTCCCTCGTTCTCTCCCCTTCTCCTTCCCTCGTTCTCTCCCTCCTCTCCTCCTCTAACCTTCTCTTCCCTCGTTCTCTCCCTCTCCTCTCCTCCACCCCTTCTTCCCTCTCTCCTCCTCCTCCTTCTCTCGCCCTTCTCTTCCTTCCCTTGTTCGCTCCCTCTCGTCCCTCCTCTTCCCTTTTCTCCGTCCCTTCTCCTCCTCTCCTCCGTCTCTTCCCTATCGTTCTCTCCTCTCCCCTTCTCTTCCCTGTTCCTCCCCCTCTCCCCTTCTCTTCTTCCCTCGTTCTCCCCTCTCACCTTCTCTCCCGTCGTTCTCCACCCTCCTCCCCTTCTCTTCCCTCGTTCTCCCCTTTCCCTTCTCTTCCCTCGTTCTCCACCTCTCCCCTTTTCTCTCCCTCGTTCTCCCCTCATCCCCTTCTCTTCCCTCGTTTCTCCGTCTCCCCCTCTCCCCTTCTCTTCCCTCGTTCTCCTCCCTCTTGCCCTCGTTCTCTCCCTCTTCCCTCTGTTCTCTCTCCCCTCTTCCCGCTCGTTCTTCCCGCGTTCCCCTTCTCTTCCCTCGTTCTCCCCTTCTCTTCCCTCGTTCTCCCCTCTTCCCCTTCTCTCCCTCGTTCTCTCCCTCATTCTGCTCACTCCTTCTCTTCCCAGTCCTTAATCATTGCACATAAGTGTTTTTCTGAGAGCCTCCTCTCCCCTTCGGAGGGTCAAACGCTTCCCAATCGTGCTGACACTGTAACACTATCCACCTTTTATTGTCAAAAAACGTCATACCTGTAAACTGTTTGTGACGAGGAAGGAGAGGAGAGGATAGGAGATTCAGGAAGGGAAGGGAGGATAGGAGAGGAGAGGAATTATGTTTTTTAGGAGGCCAAGTTGCCTGATCAGCTCAGTGAATTCACATTTGTAAATATCAATCTGTCACATCTGAGGTCAGTGTGTGTTGTGTGTGTCACGAACGCATTAATAAGCCATGATAAAACAACCCTAGTGATCTGGCCCTGTATATTCAATTCAATGGTGACTGATGCTGTGAGAAGAAATCATAGGGCTAGAGGCTTCCCTGAAACACAACCGGGGGTGATGCATTTGTGGAGGCTTTGAGTTCTATTGAATGTTAGCATGATCCATGTGAATTCACCTACAAGGCCAAAAGGACTTTGTAACTATAAACATAGAACCTGGTTACATTGTTTATGGTCCAACGTGGTGTTTGAGACTAGCATATCCACCAGGCTTGCTGACTGACCTGAGGTGATGATAGACGAGGATGCCAAGCTTTTTAGTCTTCTCGCTTTATCCTTTTATACAGAGCCATTTTTAAACCTTATACTGATTTCAGTTTCTGAACAGTCGAGACTACAGAGGGAAATATGTGCATACCAGATGTGTGTGTTTACTCTTCAAATCATTTGTTATACAGTACTAGTGGTATCAAAGTCATGGTTTGAGTGTTTTTAAAAATGTGTATTTGGGGCTAGAGGTCTCCCCGATATGCTGTCATAACCTATGCCGCCAATGTCTCGGCTATGGTGGGGCCTATTGAAGTGAAGGGCAACACTTAACACTGTTTTGTAACCCGCAGCACCTTACCCCCCTTCCACCCCGTCTTGCACCGTCCCTGGCTTCCATGTCACCCCGGTCCAATTCTTCTGGCCACCCCGCTGACTGTGCCCCAATCCATAACGCCAACGTCACCCCCTCCTCTTCCCCACTGGGGTCATCATACTGCTCACCCATTGCTCCTACACTATTTGCCCAGGTCAAAGCTAGCACTGGCCCTCTAAAAAGAAAGGAAATGAACTGAAAGCGCCTACAAATAGGCCCGACCTGCGCTCCTTCCCACTTAAAGCTACTGACTGAGCTAGCTACTCAGGCTATGACGGTGGCTGGGCCAGAGGACCCAGCAGATAGTGTAGGCAGGGATGGTACTTTGATGGGGTTGGGGGCCACAAAAATCTGAACTCATCATTAGTGGCTGCAGTTTGCTCGCGTTTTTCTTACTCACATACATAGAAATTTCATGCAATTCTACTCATTTTTGCCATAGGGGGGAGAGAAATGTTACAATTTATTATATATCTGTGTAGACTGACTAAGAAAATCATGGGGGCCCCCTGGCCGTAAATTTCAACCATGATAACACTTTGATCCTGGCCGCTAAACTAACTTAGCAATTTAAAAATGTTACTGACATGGGCTAGCTGATTTGACTTTTCAGTCTCTGGCTCAACCAAACCTGCTGCTGTATAAACACCTCTCTGAATACAGCTTGTGTATTCTACTACTGTCACTGCGAGGAAGTTTGATACCCAGACTGAGATTGATTTGATGGCCCTTCAAAGGGGGCAACGGGCCAGCCTTGTCCATCCATGTTAGGGGTAGAGGGTGATATGAATTTATTGTCTTCTGTTGTGCTTCGTCTGCCCGCTTGCAGCTAGTAGTTACATCTTTTATGCTGCTTCCAGGCAGGTTTTTCACACAACTGTTGGATTTTAATGAATCGTATTTCAGGAACATGATCACCGTTAGGACTGTTTTCTGAATTTGCAACCCGATGCAATTTTTCATCTTCATTTCAGAGGGCATGTAGCGTGAGTGAGCTCTACTCAGAAGAAACACAAACTTCGCATTTGAAATGAAACAACCCTCTAGAAATAATTGCATCTCAGTTTCCCTGTTTTAAACAGATTGAAATTCAATGGAAGAGTTTGTTCGAATTAGTTCCATTCCCTTTCATTCCAATTTCAGTGACTATAATTACCCCGCAGAATATCCTTGCTCGTCCTCCCTGCTGCCTTTTCTCTTCTGTCTAAGCATTAGCCACTGAGCAGAAAGGCATGGCTCCTTTGTCTCCGTCTTTTGTCTCTGTCTTTGCTGTTGCTGTGTCTCCGTCTGTGTCCTCTGTCTGTTGCTGTGTCTCCGTCTGTCTCGGTCTGTTGCTGTGGTCTCCGTTTGTGTCTCTGTCAGTTGCTGTGTCCTCCCGGCTGTGTCTCTGTCCTGTTGCTGTTCTCCGTTTTGTGTGCTCCTGTCTGTTGCTGTGTCTCCGTTTGGTGTCTCTGTCAGTTGCTGTGTCTTCCGTTTGTGTCTCTGTCAGTTGCTGTGTCTCCCGTCTGTTGCTGCGTCTCCATCTGTGTCTCTGTCTGTGACTGCGTCTCCATCGGTGTCCTTGTCTGTTGCTGCGTCTCCGTCTGTGTCTCTGCCTGTTGCTGTGTCTGTGTCTCTGTCTGTTGGACCTGACAAAGACCCCAGCTCAGATCCAAGTCTTGTCTACTATTAACAGGTGCTTACGAGTACATAATGGACCTTTTAGTTTTGTTTCTCTCTGTAAGTATAGTGTGATGTTTCGACAACATTGCTGTTCCCCGCTGTATGTGCTGTCTCCAGGGATATCTGGGTCACTGCAGACAGGCAGGGACACAGAGAATAGATGACATTCAGTCAGTTTTAGAGAAGGGTGTGGCATCTTCTCATGACTGAAACATGAGATCCATCCTAATTGTCCCCTCTGGTTCTGTTCCACCTCCTAAAATATACCGAATAACTCATAGTTAGCTATCACTGTCATGTCCCCCTCCGTTGCTGAACGGACTTTAACAACGAAGTAAAACAACAACACAGGTTTTTTTTATTGACACATATTCTATTCATCAGAATTCCCAAAGCAGTGGGTTTCTGACCAGCACAATGAGGTAAATGTGTCCTCAGTCGAGGGGTTATGGGAGGTCACGAACCGGCCTAGATCCTGTTTCACTCTCTCTCCCAGCACAAAAGAAGAGAAGGCAGAGCTTCTCCTCAGCTTTTGTATAATCTAAGGTGGGCTAGATTACAATGGTAATGGGATTTTTTTTAAAGCTGCTTCTGCGTTTTCTGTCTGGCCAGCGGAAGTTTCTCTGAAATTGCTTGCAAATGTGACGACGTTTGTTCCCTCAATAGAAAAGAACGTCCCTGATTTCTGTGGGGTTTGAGTTAGTCTGATTAATACTAGTTCCCTCTATCTTTGACAATGCTTTCCGCACACATGTAGTGTGAACTCGATAGCAGTGGGGGATTAAGGTTTTGGGAGGTGATTTTGTAATGGTAGGCTGAATGCCACAAGTCTGGTGAAACTCGACTGGGACTTATCTACAGCACGTTTTTTCCACAGCTGGCATACTTTCTCTTTCGGTTTTTGGGGGGGGGGGGGGGGGAAAACCCTTGACCTAAGGGACATGATTCGTGTTGTGTAATATGGAGGGATTATTGGACTGGTGTCATGGACAGCCAATATTTTTTAACACTGGCTGCACTGCATCCCAATGTGAAAGGAGAAGAATTGGTTTTTGGATATTGATATGAGCAGTGTGGTTTTTTCATGATACTGAACACAGCTACACATACTGTAGCTGATGTCCATCACCTCCATCTTGAATGTGGAAATTACCCCACCAACACCACAAATTAGAGTTGATGGATGCTTTATGTTTTTTGTTTTTATGTTAATTTGGGAATAATATTATGTGTTTATGGTTTAATCTTAGTTCCTAACTCCAACTTTCCTGACTCCAATGGATGAAATGGTTTATTCTTAAGATTGCGTTTTCACATAGTAATAGTTTCAAATGGCCGATTTAGATCAGGATCAGCCATGTTTCTAATGCTTATTGCACAATTTGCAAAGTGTACACGAATGGTAATAAGATGTTCGTGGAAGTACCACAAGACAATTCTAAAGTCCCTTAAAGATGTGTGTTTCTCTTAACATCTCTGGGATATGTGGGACGTCTAGCATCCAACATCCAGTGAAAATGCAGAGGGCCAAATTCAAATGATTACTATTAAAATTAAACTTTCATGAAGTCACACATGCAATACACCAAATTAAATTACACTTGTTGTGAATTCCAGCCAATGTGTCAGATTCAAAAAGGCTTTCGACGAAAGCACATCAAGCGATTATGTTAGGTCAGTACATAGCCAAAGAAAAACACAACACAGAGCAATTTGTTCCAGCCAAGAGAGGCCGTCACAAAAAAGCATAAATAGAGTAAATTATCACTAGAAACCTTTGAAATGATCTTCATCAAGATGACACTCATAGGACTTCATTTTACCACAAGACATGTATGTTTGTTCGATAAAGTTCATATTTATATCCAAAAATCTCATTTTTACCAAAAAAAACAAAAGAATGGGGTTTCAGTAATGTTTTGCTTCCAAACATCCCGTGATTTGCAGGAGCCACATCAATTTACAGAATACCCATTATAAATGTTGAGGTAATACATGTGTTTTATTCATGAACTTTAGATAAACTTCTCCTTAATGCCACCGCGGTGTCAGATTCAAAAAGGCTTTACCGAAAAAGCACACCATAGCAATATCTGAGTCAGCGCTCAGAGCCCAATCGACCCAAAGGATATCCTCCATGTTGGAGTCAACATAAGTCCCATAAATAGCAATTATAAATATTTACTTACCTTTGATGATTCTTCATTCAGAATGCACTCCCAGGAATACCCGTTCCACAATAAATGTTTGATTTGTTCGATAAAGTCCATCATTTATGTCCAAACACTCATTTTGTTCGCGAAAGGCGTTTAGTAAACAATCCAAACTGACGACGCGCGGATGCATGTCAGAGAAAGTTCAGACGAAAGTCATATTTACAGTCAGTAGAAAACATGTCACTAAGTATAGAATCATCTTTAGGATTTTTTGTCATAAATCTCAATAATGTTCCAACCGAGAATTACTTTTGTCTGCAGAAATTGCAATGAACGCAAGCTACCTCTCATTGAATGTGCGTGACCAGCCGTGGCACTCTGCCAGACCTCTGACTCAATCCCCTCTCATTCCCCCCTCCTTAATAGTATAAAGCATCAACAAGTTCTATAGACTGTTGGAACATCTAGGGAAGCCTTAGGAGGTGCAACATTACCCCAGTTTCCACTGTATCTGGAATAGGCAAAGGTTGAACCACTACAAACCTCAGATTTTCCCCACTTCCCGCGGTTTGGATTTTTCTCAGGTTTTTGCCTGCCATATGAGTTTTCTGTTATACCACATGCCCCCCACAGCATTCAAACAGTTTTTAGAAACTTCAGAGTGTTCTATCCAATCTACTAGTAATATGCATATATTGCAACTGGGACTGAGTCGCAGGCCTTTAATCTGTCACGCTTTTCATCCAAACGGGGAACTGCTGCCCCCTATCCATTTTAGTAGGTGTTTATGTAAATATGTAATTTCCCTGAACAGTTCCTACATCACTTGACCAATCTACCAATCGTCCCATGTGTTCCACTAAGTGTTGGTTTCCCCAGAGTTGTAGAGTCACAGTGACACACATACACACGTATGTTTGGTTATTCCATGTGTAATCTGTGTTGTTTGTGTCGCACTGCCTTTGCTTTATCTGGCCAGGTTGCAGTTGTAAATGAGAACTTGTTCTCAACTAGCCTACCTGGTTTAAATATGGTGATAAATAAAAAACACAGGGGCCCTTTTAGAAAGTGTGACTTAAAATGAATGGGACTAAATTACCTTGTTAAATGATTTACCATCGTACGCAGTCCTTAGCATCGATTACCGCACGCGGCATGTCTTTGAAGGAGGGCTGCTTTGTGAGAGGCAGGTTGTGTTCCCTCTAAGCTCTGTTTGGGCAAATCAGATCTATATGGATCATAGAACCGGCTTACCTAAAGTGGTAATAAACCACTTAGACCCAAACAAGTCCTTCTGTCCTGTTGAGAAAATTTTCTGCCCCCTGCGTTCATGCTACATTCACAAGCATCTCAGAAGTAGAAATACTTGATCTAGGAATCAACCCCCCCCGTCCATATAGTCTCATTATAATCTAAAGGAAGCTAAACTGATCCTAGATCAGCACTCCTCTCGGAGATGCTTTTGTTATGTAGATTCTCTTCTACCGCCGCCAATTTGTTATCTGAGTGACCATCTATGCCCACTGTCGAACGCCATCTCCCATCAGTAGCTGAGCTTTAGGTGAGGCAGGGTGTAAGTAGGGGCAGTAAATAAGCTCTGGGGGTTTTCCATTGTGGGGATATTAGTAACCCTCTTAGGCATAGCCATCATCTGGGGCCTGAACCAAGAGGGCTCATTTGAAGTGCTTAGCGCTCGTTTGGGGCTTTGTGCACCCCTCGCCCCATTGGCGTGTCGACCCAGCACATCCAGCCCCTGTGGCTGTGGAGCAGCGCCAGGCCAGGACCTTTTACCCCTGCGTGGGCCACGGGGGAGTGGACCCCCCACCACACACACACACACACATACCTAGCTAACACACGACTCGCATACTATACACCATCTAGCACACATAACACATTCTCTATCTAACACACACACCACACACACGACCACACAACGCACACACGACACACACACACACACACACACACACACCACACACACACACACACACACACAATACCCTAAATGCAAACATTACCCCAGCTAGCACACATACACACTTCTCTATCTAACACACACCACACACACACACACCAGACCACACACACACACACACACACACACACATACACTAGCAAACATACACCAGCTAGCACACATACACACATTCTCTAGCTAACACACACACAACCACACACACACAGACAGTCCCCGTTCTCCCACTCAGCCATGGTCTTATTTCTCTCTGTACCACTCCCACCCCCATCCCTCTGTTTCCCCTTCTCTTTTTTTCCCCCCCCTGAGGGGTTGCCAGGCAACAGGAAAATAGTGTCACACCAAACCTCACACATGCCCCTATTCTGAGAGGGCTTTCTGGGTCCTTTTTCCATCATGGAGTGTGGCGGTCAGAAAGGGCTCAGAGGAGCCTTCCTGTCTGTCTGTGTCTCTGTGGGACACTCTCATCCACTGACCAACATATCACCACGTAGACTTCTCTAATGGGAAGTTATGATCACAGCTTGTGAGTTATAGGGAACAATGTGTGTAACTCACTGCAGATTCCACTGTCAATCTGATACCATACTGTATATACTACTACATGGTATCAGCAATTCTTTGTCACTCCATGGTGATGCATGGATTTAGGGGCACTTCAACTTTTGAATCAAGGAAGGTTTTGTCATCTCCTCTGATAGTCTGAGATGTCTTCTCAGACCTGCTGTCACCGAGGCCCCCAGGGAGGGCTGTTGTACGCCTGCCTCTCCCTCTCTTGTCGCCATCGATTGATCTGGTCTGCCCTGAAACCAACGTTAGGGGATCTGAGCAGCTCTTCTGGATTGGTTTGACCTTCCGCTTCGCACATGCTCAGTGGGGTCTGTGATCCCTGAGCCAAACATGCACCACAGTGCACACAGTACACCCCCCCCCCCCCCCCCCCCCACACACCACACACACCGCAGGCAGTAGCGAGGTCTGTAGGTGTCTGAGCAGCCCGACAAACTGTGTGATGTGTTTTCTGTCCTCACCCACTGAGGAAACGATGTCTATGTTCATTGATTTTCTCTCTACCCAGTTTTCCGCTGCTGTGCCTTAGCGGGCTGACTCCTGGCCTGTCAATACATTGTTTTTCTTTTTCAATCACTCCACTGAGCTGGAGAAATGACGAAAGGGTCACACAGGCAAGTTTTGCAGGGGTGGAGGGTGCATATTGAGGCCCTGTATCATGATTGTGGGTGTGTGTTGTAGGAATGTGCTTTTTATTTCCACTTAAAGAAAGACAGTTCATCACTGATGTTTTTGACAACCTGGTATCTATCATGGTTGTGCTGTGATTCTTAGTCAAGATCCGCTCACTTCATCTAGTCTGTATCAAGACCTAAATCACCAGGGGTTATGACCTTCACCCCGTTCCTGTAGCAACCTCCGGTAGGCATCGTCTGTCCTTACCATCTCTCGGCCTTGTTAAGCATGCCTTAAAACCAAACATCCTCTCTAGACTTTAGCATCTCCAGATGAACCGACGTGCTACTCATCTATAGTCCCAGCGTCACCAGGCTTTACCTGCCAAGATACCTCTTGGCTCTGATTCCTCCTGTTTCCTCTGCTGCCGTCAGAACCCGTAGTCTTGTGTATCGTTATCGTCTGCATACGTCACACCGTGACAACACCGACGTGTTCACGGCGGACAGATAGGGTTTCATTTGTCATGTTACAGACTACTGCTGACCTGGGAAGGCTGGCTGGAGGGGCTTGATAAAATCCCTTTCAATCAATGTTATTCAAACCTGTTTTGGAGAGTCTCAATACCCTTTACAATAGACATTTAGAAAGGACATAAACATTTCAGTACAAACTTGTTTGAATGCAACGGCGATGGTACTAGCTTGTTAAAAGTTCTATTTAAAATGGAGCCCATATCAATAAACTGTAAAAGCCCCAATCTAGAAGCCCTGTAATGCTGTAGCGCAAGTGGGTAAATGTGCGGTCCACCCCCAGAGGCTTTTGTGGAGTGGGACGTCATCTCCTCACTAGTGATGCTGTTAACCCCTTTCCCCAACACATATCATTAGAGTACAGATGAAGGATCTCTGGGAGGGGAGGGGCTCTCCTTAAGCTGCATGGCTGGAGGGGGTGAGGGTCGGGGCAGCGCACGGGGGTTTAAGAGAGGTGGTGGAGTTGTGTGACCACTGGGTTCGGATGTCTAGTCAGATTCCACCTGAGGTAAATTATAGGGGTTTGGTTCTACTACTGTGGAAGCAGAGCACTGGCGATCCCACACATTTGCCTCCCCATACATACACACACTCATTTCTCCCCACACACTCAACTCTGAGAACACCACACACAATCTTAATTAGAGAGATCATCGCTACAGCCCAGAGGATACTCATAAGGCAGCCTCTGTCCGTAAACACTCCACCCCACATACACACACTGGGCCGACTCATCTCCTCGCCTCCTCTTCTACATGTTTCCTGAGTGCCGTTAACGGCCACTCTTAATGACCCCTCTTATGACCCTGTCGGGGGACCAGGGCAGCCCCTTTAGGCCTGTTGAGTTTTTAGCGTGTAGCGTTGGGCTTTACGTCAGTAGGCATCATTGCCTAGCCGTCTTTTGTGTTTGTTATGACCCTCCGAGAGGACCAGGGCAGGGCCTTCTTAGCCTGTTAGTTGTTACCGTTGAAGGCTTTTACGTAATTCTTTTGTGTTATGTTGGCCCAGGCAGCTCCAAAGATTAAGCCCTGCTGGGGAACAAGTTACTCTGCTGCTAAAGAGTTTGATTATAATGCCTCCCGGTATTAAGCCCTAGTCAAGTGTGTTACACACTCACGAACACACACTCTCTACACAAATTCTCAAACTCGTACAATCCCACGCACACATTACTCTATCACACCTTGACAAACACCACACACAACACCGTTTCCCCTGAGCTGTCACAGGGAGCTAAATCTCTCTGAGGTATTTAGCGACAGCTAGCAGTTTTCCTCCACACTGGCCGTGCTGAGCAGAAGGAGTAACTAAAGCAGCAGCTAAACCACTTCACACTGGGCTCTCACCTGTTCCTGAGAGCTAACCCTCCCTGGAGCTTTCTCTCCAACCACAGCTAATTTATTAGAATCAGGTGTGCTAGATATGTTTTGTAGAAAAACCTGCAGGCTGGTAGCCTCTCCAAAACAGCGTTGGAGCGCCCTGATTTACACCCAACAGGGCTCTCTGTGACCACAACATCACTGGAGTGGAGAGGCCCACTGTCTAATGTTGATGTGTTTTCTTGTCAACAAATTAAATAATATCTCTCTTCTCCTCTTTTTCCCCCATCCCATCTCCCTCTCACTTTTTTGCTCTTTCTCTCTCTCTCTGTCTCTCTCTCTCTCTCTCTCTCACGCCACTCTCGCCAGCTCTTTTTTTTCCTCTCCTCCTCTCCTCTCTGGGTCTGTTGCGCTCTCTCTCCTCCGCGCTCTCCCCTTCTCCTCTCTCTCTCTCTCTCCTCTGTCTCTGTCTCTGTCTCGTCCTGTCTCTCTCTCTCTCCCCTACGCTCTCTCTCTCTCTCTCTCGTCTCTGTGGTAACAGAGACTACATCGTGCTCCAGACCTGTCCAGAGACGGGATCTGTGCAGCCGGGGAGAGCTGAACAGGGACCGCCCTGTGGGCTCCTCAGGCTGTGGGCTTCCGGTCCACTGGCAACAGCATCTGGTACTTCTAGAACCCCCTCACCATCATACGCCGCTGGCAACAACATCTGGACTTCCTAGAACCTCCTCACCATCATCACCAGCTGGCCACAACATCTGACTCTGGTAACCCCCTCACCATTATCACCGCTGGCAAAAACACCTGGACTTCTAGAACCCCCTCAACAGTATCACTGCTGGCAACAACATCTGACTTTTCCCTATAACCCCACTCACCCATTATCACCGCGGCAACAACACCTGGACTTCTAGAACCCCCTCAACATTATCACTGCTGGCAACAAACCCTGGACTTCTAGAACCCCCTCACATTATCACTGCTGGCAACATACATCTGGACTTCTAGAACCCCACTCACCATTATAACCGCGGGCAACAAACACCTGACGTCTGGAACCCCTCCCATTATCACCGCTTGCAACACATCTGGAACTTTCTAACCCCCCCTCACAATGATCACGCTGGCAACAACATCTTGACTTCTAGAACCACTCACAATTATAACCGCTGGCACAACCACCTGGACTTCTGGAACCCCCTCAACCATTATCCCACTGGAAACAACACCTGGACTTCTGGAACCCCCTCACCATTACACCAGCTGGACAACAAACACCTGGACTTCCTAGAACCCCCGCACCATTATCACCGCTGGCACAAACACCTGGACTTCTAGAACCCCTCACCATTATCACACCGCTGCCTGGCAACAAACACCTGGACTTCTAGAACCCCCTCACCCTTTCACCGCTGGCAACAAACACCTGGACTTCTAGAACCCCCCTCGCTCATTATGCACAGCTGGCAACAACATCCTGGACTTCTAGAACCCCCTCACCATTATCACCGCTGCAACAAACCTCTGGAATTCTAGAACCCCCCTCACCATTATCCCCGCTGCAACAAACACCCTTGATTTCTAGACCCCCCCACCATTATCACCGCTGGCAACAACATCTGGACTTCTAGAACCCCCCTCACCATTATCACCCGTTGAGCAAACAACACCGGGACCTTCTAGAAACCCCCTCACGCATTATCACCGCTGGCAACACAGCTGGACTTCTAGACCCCCCTCACCATCATCACCGCTGGCAACAAACAACAATCTGGACTTCTTGAGACACCCAACTCTACCATTATCACCGCTGGCAGCAAACACCATGGACTTCTAGAAACCCCCTCACCATTAGCACCGGCTTCAACAAACAGCTGGACTTCTAGACCCCCTCACCATCATCACCCTGCAACAAACACCTGACTTCTAGAACCCCCTCATCATTATCAACCGCTGGCAACAAACACCTGGACTTCTAGAACCCCCTCACCATTATCACCGCTGGCAACAAACACCTGGACTTCTAGAACCCCCTCACCATCATACGCCGCTGGCAACAACATCTGGACTTTCTAGAAACCCCCTCAACCATTGTCACCGCTGGCAACAAACACTGACTTCTAGGACCCCCTCACCATTATCACCGCTGGCAACAAACATCTGGACTTCTAGAACCCCCTCACCATTATCACCGCTGGCAACAAACACCTGGGACTTCCTAGGACCCCCTCACCATTATCACCGGCTGGCATACAAACATCTGGACTTCTAGACCCCCTCACCATTATTCACCGCTGGCAACAAACCATGGACTTCTAGGACCCCCCTCACCATTATCACCGGGCTGGCAACAAACAGTCTGGACTTCTAGAACCCCCCTCAACATTATTACCGCTGGCAACAAACATCTGGACTTCTAGAACTCCACTCACCATCATCGGCCAAAGGCAACCAAACCTGGACTCTGGAACCGCTAGGACTCTTCCGCCATGGCAACCCATTACCCATGGTTACTCTGCAGACTGTTACACCACTTGTCACATTGTCAACGCGTTTCCTGCCAACCGTTATTACCCGCCCGCCAATCTTTTTCCCCTTCAATTGGCCTAGCACCCTCCTTCCTTTACTAACACCCTCCTTCCGTTACTAGCACCCTCCTTCCCTTTAATAGCACCCTCCTTCCTTTACCAGCACCCTCCTTCCTTTACTAGCACCCTCCTTCCTTTACTATGACCCTTTGACATTTGATATTTTAGTAAATGGCTATTGTGTAGCGCGCCCCCCTTTTGTGGGTCTTGAAGAAGGAGGCAGCGACACTCCATCCAAGTCCCTCTATGTAAACTCTGTCATCTTGTTTGTGACTGGGCCTGTCTCAGGGAGAGAGGAGGTGGGGGGATCATTTCAACGGGATATCTGTAATGAAACACACCTTTCTGCTATTTCACCATCCTGCTATTTCACATCCTGCTAGTTCAACCATTCAATCAAAGCATTTGAATAATGTTTTTTGATAAGTTGAATAAATGTGTACAAATCCATTACCTCATGTTTTTCATGCCGGTTTTCCTCCTGGCTTATTGGGAACATTGGACGTTTCTATCGTAACACCCATAGTCTTCCACAGATCTTTTCTGTCTGGCTTTGTTCCCTATTATGTTGGGTGAGCATTTGGGGATTATGGGAAGCTGATCCTAGATCTGTATTAGGGGCAACCAGGGTAAATGGTTGGATGTGGGCGCAGGCTTCACAGCTCATCAGGTCTTGTTATCTTGGATGGGCGGCTCTGCTCTGACAGACAAAACAACCAAATGAGTCAGATGGTGACATGGAGAACGACTGAATATACAGGCATGTAAACTAAAACATGTCCCAACTAGTGTTTTCTCGTTCGGTTGTTGGGCTGTAAAAAAGTAACAAGAAGGATGTTTTTGCTTACTGAGGTGGTGTGTTGTGTGTGTGTGTGTGTGTGTGTGTTGTGTGTGTGTGTGTTGTGTGTGTTTGTGTGTGTGTGTGTGTGTGTGGTGTGGGTGTGTGTGTAGTGGTGTGTGTATGTCACCAAGCAATTCACATTTACTGGTGTAAGGTCACTAGGTCATTCTTAAAGATCAAGCTATACTTCATACAATGTGGTCAGAGATTTGTGACACAATAAATATGATGCATGGCCTCTGAAGTTGTTTGGTAAAAGAGATTTTGTAGATGTGAAGTTTTTTGAAAGGCTATCGATAGTATCAATGGAACCCGGAGCCTTCTTTTGCAAGAGTCTAAAAATATTACCCTAAGCTTGGTTGTTTAGTCTGGTCTGTAACATGCACACATGTTGTCCCATCCGCTCATATTTCAGTTGACAAACCTTATTGAGACTCCAGGTGAAATTGTCTTTGTAAATGTAGAAATGTGAGCCCTGCAATTATGCATCCTAGGGTTACGTAAATCTCCTTATGGAGGGGGGAGAGCCTGATTCGTCTGGCTCTGCCTTCATACATTTTACTTAATTCACGACACTGTAGTTCCTGTGTGAAGTAACTACGTGTCTCTATCTAGGTGCCCTACTAAGTCACTGACTGTGTTCCTGTACTGTATCCCGGGTGAGACTAACTACTTTAAAAATGACTACAACCAAATGAAAGTGGTGTAGAATGATCATGGACCTACATTCACACAGATTCTGGATTGTGTCCAGCTCCCTATGATCACCCAAATGAAAGCTAGCAGTCAGGCAGCATCAACATTTAAGAAAACATGGATAGAGGAAGATTTTTTGTGCCAATTTTTGACAGCGAGTAAATTAACACATATTCACTGTGGCCGCCGGAACTTGTGGAGACCAAATGGGAAATACAAGGTAAAACCAGGTAGCCAGTTGGAACAATTCCTCATTTACTAACTGCGACTGCCAAGATAAGCAAGCAATGCGACACAAACAACAACACAGATTCCACTGGAATAACCAACCATACCGTCATAACACAATAGAAAAATCTATGGTGAAGTGTGTGCAATGTAAGATCGGGAGGTAAGGCAATAATAGGCCATAGAGGCAAAATGTAAGGTGCTGTTAAAATAGTGGTATGAATATAAGGCCTAAATAATGGTATGAAATATAATGTGGTATGAAATTTAAGGCGTTGTAAATATATGGTGTGATAAATATAAGGTGATCTACATTGCCTGGAAATCTAGTTATTATGAAATCTAAGCCGACGTGTAATGTACCTGGTTACTACTATCCTGGGTCGAAGTTCTAATGAACACACGTTGTGTTGTCATTTCAGGTCGTCCAACCTCTTTGTTTCACACAGTTCTTTCTCAACAGGTAAAATTGTGATTCATAGCATCACCTCTTGGATCTTCTCCTCCTGTCGTCTTATTGGGCGACAGCTTTTATTTTCCTCTTTCTCACTTCAGTGTGTTCAACATGTCACATGTTGTGCCCCAGAATCTGGGAACAAATACCTCCTCGTCCATCCTCTGTCTACGACAACCAAGTGTTGTTGACACGGTCCCTCTTCTGTTCCTTCTCTTTGATAACTTTGCAGGTTAACTGTATGGAGGCGTCATAGGGGTTTTAATTTCTGATGGTGCTGCTGGATATACCATAGGCTCATAGGGGTTTTTAATTATATGTGCTGCTGGATATACCAAGTCTGCATAGGGGGTTTAATTATATGGTGCTGCAGGTATGTAGGAGGCTCATAGGGGGTTTAATTATATGGTGCGTGCTGGATATCCCATGGCTCATAGGGGTTTAATTTTCTATGGTGCTGCTGATATACCAAGCTCATAGTGGGTTAAATGATATGGTGGCGGCTGGATAGACCAGAGGCTCATAGTGGTTAATGATAGGGCTGCTGGATACCCAGAGGCTCTAGTGGGTTAAATGATATGGTGCTGCTGTATATAACCAAGGCTCTAGGGGTTAAATTATATGTCTGCTGGATATACCAGAGGCTCATAGGGGGTTAAATATATGGTGCTGCTTATATACCAGAAGGCTCATAGCTGGGTTAATGATATGGTGGCTGCTGGATATACCAGAGCTCATAGTGGGTTAAATGATATGGTGGCTGCGGATATACCTCGAGGCTTCATAGGGGGTTAAATTTATAGGTGCTGCTGGATATACCAGAGTGCGCATAGTGGGTTAAATGATATGGTGCTGCTGGATATACCAGAGGCTCCATAGGGAGGGGGTTTAAATTATATGGTGCTGCTGGATATGTAGGAGGCTCATAGGGTGGCTTTAAATGATATGGTGCTGCAGGATATACCATATGCTCAAGGGGTTAAATGATATTGTGCTGCAGGTATACCAGAGGCTCCATATGGGGTTAAATTATATGGTGCTGCAGGATATACCAGAAGGCTCATATGGGTTAAATTATATGGTGTTGCAGGATATACGGAGGCTCATAGGGGGTTTTATTTATATGTCTGCTTGATATGGCAGAGGCTGATAGGGGGTTAATTAAATGTGGGCTAATGGACATGCGGAGGCTCATAGGGGATAAATGAAATTTGTGCTAGTGAGGAATGCATATGCTAGTGCCTTTAATTGATATTAAATTGTGTTCCTATATTCTATAGTGATGGGAAAACAGTGGAGTGCTTTTTATCATAGGGTACTGTAAACAGAACACGCTGCAGAGACGTCTGCCTTTCAGAGAGAGAGAGTCCGTAAGTCCTGAGTGTCCTGCGCCATTGAAAGTGACTGATCCGGTTGATAACAAACCTCTGAATGGGTGAGAGTCTGCTTAGTGTTTGCCGTTGTGGTTTGCAGCCAACTCAATAACAAACACGCAATGATCGTTGTGTCACTGCTCAAACTATGGGACCAAAGATGGCAGAGAGATAATGTAGATTTTATCACTTCTATCACGACAGAATTTCGCTACTTCCTCATAAAATCTGCTAATATGTGTATGGGGCATAACATCTGCTAAAATAGGTGTAGTGCCAATAACATTTTATTCTGACTTGGCCCTGTTTTGAATGGCACTCACCTCTTGCATTTACCATGGGCTGTTTATCAATTTTATGCTTTTTTTCTTTTTTGCATGTTATTGTACCTGTATCGCTCAAGCCGCATCCCTCGTTTGCCTGCTCTCTCTCTCGCCTGTAAATATTGAATGTTCTTTCTCTGGCATGCGCTAGTCTAAACTGTTCTGTCTCCTCCTCACGACCTCTCTGCTCCCGCCCGTGTGTTGAAGAGGGGCAAACGTATTCTGTTGTAATAGTTTGCATAAAGACCTTAACAAATGTTTGAATAGAGATACTGTCCTCCCTTCCCCCCAAAACCTCTGTTATTAACATGACCTTCTTTGCTTCTAATTGGTGCCTCAACAACAGTTTGTTCTGAAGCCACCTGATGTGGTGTGTAATGTATATCAGAATCTGCAGCGGTAGCGGTTAGAGCGATAGGCCAGTAACAGAAGGTTGTTAGTTTGAATACCTAGCCGACAAGGTGACAAAACTGTCGATGTGCCCTTGAGCAAGGCACACTATGGGTGACCCCTGTAAAACAACACATTTCACTGCACATACGAGTAACAAGTGAACAATAAAACGTATTTATCTTTTCTTAAACAGTTTCTTCTCACAGCAGGGAAAATAATCCTCTGCGGGAGTAACAGGAAATGTGAAATATTATGTGTGTTATAATTCATGGACATTGTTTGTATGGGGTGATACATTTTTCGTAGGGAAAATGAAGGTCTGACATTTTACGTGAGGAAATACAAACTTGAAAAGCCTTTTTAAAACTTGAATACACAATTTTAATTTCTGCGACAATAAACACCTGCATGGTCCTTCCTGTTAGTGTTAGAACAACAACAACCCAACATAACTACAGAGGTGATACCTGACCTAGCTCTCTCCAGGTCCCCCTCCCCCTCCACTATTCCCCAACCCTCTCGACACACAGACACACACAACCCCATGCTGTGGCAGCAAGTTTAAGCAAAAATAACCATTCTGCCACACAATCTCTCCTCTGCCTCACTCTGAGTCTTCCTTATTTTTTCCTCCCTCTCTCGCCTCTTGTAACCCTCTTTTTTTTCCCCCTCCATTGTTTGCACTCTACCAAAATAAGGGGCAGTGGTGGTTGAATTGAGTGACCTTTTCCATTGTTGCGTGTTGTTAAACCTGTGGTTCGGTGTGGAGTCCGGTGAGGCCGTGCATCCACATAGGATAGGGCTTGGCTGTTTGAAGACATATCAGGTTGGAACGTGGCCCCACTTGTTTTTTGGTTTTTTTTGAATGGACATTCTCTATCAACATCATTTGTAGTTGAGTTGTACAACAATACCTTTGTACCATTCAAAATGTAATGTGTAATACGCTGTGTAGCTATTCTCCCCTGGTGCAATCGTATTTGATGTTGGCTAAGAATTAATAACGAAAAAAGCTTTCACTAATTTTACTGGTACAAAATAGTTTTTTTTATAGTTTTTCACAAATACATTTAGAAAGCTCCATTTTAAATCAAATTAAATGAATATTTAAGAGACAGTTTTTAGTAGACGTTTCATCTCAAAGCATTTCTCATACGTAGACCCCTGTATACGTGTCCACGTCTAATGTACACTATTTGAAAAAACATCGCAAACTCAAAAAAGCATGACCAGACACGCTAGAACGCCACCCATGGTCTTCATTATAATAGACTGCTGGATTATTCCGCAGTCCACCCATGGTGTTCAATTATAAATAAGACTGCCTTCGATTAGTCCCGCAGTCACCCATGGTCTTCAATTATAATAGACTTGCTGGGATTATCCGCAGTCAACCCAAATAAGTTTTTTTCCCCCTTTTCCCCCAAAATTAAATAAATACGACTGCTGGATTATTCACGTCAACATACTCTGGGTCACTGTAAAGAACAATCAAATGTTTACAAAATGATGCAACACAAGACTAATATCTTCAAAACCAAAACCTTGTGTAATAGATGAAATACAAGCTTTGGTCTGTTTTACAATAAACAATGATTAAATCTGATATGTACTTGTAAACAACTGCCAAACACTTATGGTTTCAAACTTTGTCAGCATGTTTAATCATAATTATAGGAATGAAATATTTTCTGTTGCACAAAATTGATTTGACAATGGACACTATAATAGAACTATACCTATGAGACTAATTGTACCTGACCCTAAGAAATGGTATTTTTATGATGCATGAAAATGTGTAGAAAAAATTTATAGAATAGTCTTGGGGGATAAAAAATGTAAATGTACGTTTATTGTAGAAATCTTTGATTTCTAGGGAAGACTACTTTTTCAATTCGCATGAACAAATTGGATTATATCAATACACAGTCTACCATTTAGCGTTCCACTTGTTTTACCAGCTCCTCTGCATTTATAGCTCTTCACTTGGACCGTAATCAATCCATCCACCACAGCAGAAGTCGCATAACAAGTCTTGAACCCTAGAATCAATCCACCACCACAGCATAATCCATGAACAATCTTGAATGTCCCACTGTCTTTGCAAACTGTTAGTGGTGGGTTGTCTGTACAATTCAGGCCCAGTACAATTCATGTGAGAATGTGGGTTGTCTGTGAACCACAGTTAAATCCCCAGAACGCTATACAGTTCATGTTGATATTGCGTAGTCCGACCCAAAGTCTGAGTGGGTGGATTGACTGGAGTCCTCCCTGCTGACGTCATTTTGAAGGAGTATGACCCGTAAATAGTGTTTTATAAACACACTGAGTTCTGTTCCCCACAGCTTTCCTCTCGTGAATGCACAGTTTCGTATGAGTCCCACAGACCATGCAAAGTCTGTTATAAATTCTCGATGTAAAGCAGATTAAAACACAAAATAGTCATGGCAGAAATCTCTTGGGTTTCTCCTTTACCCCAAAAGCAAACATGAGACCAACATGGGTTTTCTAGCAGTCCATCTATCAGTACTTGATCTGGTTTTTTCATCATAACATACGCAAGGCCATATACAAACACAAGAACATCAGAAAAAGAACATACTTGGAAAAGTGAGTAAAAAAAAAAAATGAAGTTTTTGTTTCCATGAAAATGTTTAACACCGCTGTTCACTTTACAGAGGTCCACATTTTGTCTTCTTCCCCCTCTCTTCCATCGTTGTTCTCCCAGTCCTCATATGTGCCAAGAGCTACAGAACAACACACTTCCCGTTTTTTTGGGGGGAAACACCACAAAACCCTGTAGTCCTAGGCACTCCAAGAGTCTCGCTCATGCTCCTCCACTTTCTCTCCGTGTGTGTGTGAGCTCCCAGCGGAGGGCGTGGGTGAGTCGGGAATTTACAGGTGAAGTAGCTCTTCTCTCTATTTTAGTCTGACCAGTACTGAGACATGTCAGGCTCGCCGCCTGGACTTGGACAGGGACAGACCTCCAGGCGAGATGATCCTAGAGAGAGGGAAGAAGACGCATATCAGTCCAAATGGCCCAGTGTCTCTGTACTGTACTGTGTTTGCTAAAGAGAGCTTGAGTTCAGTCCAAATGGCCCATTGTTCTCTGTACTGTTCTGTGTTTGGTAAAGATAGCTTGAGTTCAGTTCCCCAATGGCCCAGTGTCTCTGTACCTGTACTGTGTTTGGTGAAAGAGAGCTGAGTTCAGTCAATGGCCCAGTGTCTCTGTACTGTACTGTGGTTTTGGTAAAGAGAGCTCGAGTTCAACATTTCTTTAGCCTGAGAAATGATCCCACAAATCATGTGAGAGACTAACCATTACGCCAAATAAGGGACCTTGAGAGGTAAGTCCCTAGCAACATAGGCATCTGAGTTGATGAATGCTTTACCACAGAGCACACAGCCATAGAGGATAGGTCATTAAGAAAGCTTAAAGGTCCATGCAGTTCATTTTTATCTCATATCAATTCTTTTTCTGTGTAACAATGAAGTATTTTAACTGTGATTGTTTTCAATTACAATGTTCAAAAAGAAACAAAATAGCGAATTTCTCAAGCATATCATTTATCTAGGACAGTCTGGGGACTGAAAACTAGCTGTTTATTGGCAAAGAGGTTTGACTTGTCCTTTCTTATTGGTCTATTAACTAATTGACCACCTGGTGAGGCACCAGGCAGGCAAAACTCATCCACCAAACAGGTTGAATTTCAGCCGTCTTTTTCAAACAGTTCTTACACGAAAAGGACATTGTCATAATTTCCGCATTTTCACAGTTTTATACAACATAGCGTGGAAATATATATAAACCAATAAAATTCACATTTTTGAACTGCACTGGGCCTTAAGCACAGAGGACTATGCCTTTGAGTATTCAGCGATAAGAAGTTTAGCACACGACAGTACTTTATGAATCACATTGTTTAACACTTCAGGACATCAGTAATAAGTTAGCTAGATTGATTGAGGCCTCGCAGAGAGTACAACAGAAATTAATCAAATGATTAGCGATTTAGCTAGAGGAAATGTTGTCAATGGTCCATTACCCCCTCATGGCTTGAACCAGTATTATGGCCCTCCACAGCAACGTAAATGGGTTGGAACTAAAACCTCCGTCTAGCGGGGTTCCAAATGACATTATGCCGTTGAGCTGGAATGGAATGGGGTGCGTCATGCAATAAGATTAGAATGTCAGGAGATAGAAATGGTGTGGGTAACTAAGAGGTACAGTACGTGTCTGTATCTGATCAAAGAGAAAAAGAAAATGCGGATTATGGGGAAATGTAGATCTGAATTAGAAGAGAATTTGTGTATGGTATGCAGCCTCCCCTATTTAAAGGTTTCGGTGGCAGATGGTTTAGTTAGCTAAGAGAATGAAACGTGATTTGTTCATTTTCGCTAATGGCCATACTTGTTTTTCGGAACAATGGACTTTTCTGCCTACAATGTTGAGTGGTCCAGAATTGATCATTGATTGCTGTTCATATGTTCCTGCCTATGAGGGGGCGTATATGTTGTCCGTAGCTCCGCCCATTCACAGACGACTGGTAGGCCAGCAGCAGGAATAGGGGCTGCCTGGGCTATAGATAGGGAGAGAATAACGTTTATATATTTAGCTTAGCCAACTATGTACCCTCTTCAGCGCTCCAGCCGTCCAGTCCTTACAGCATGCCACTAGGGATCAGGCTACTATAATTCCTTTAGGCTTTAGAAATGTTTCTGACTACACTTTGATTTCTCCTCAAGCTGTGTTTTAGGATTAGAAGAGAACGAATCATTATAACCTACGAAGGTTGATTACAACTAGCTTTGCGATAATGGTATTTGGCTTTTGAAATACAATGTAACTGTACTTTTTGCACATTTCAGGACGAGAGCACAACTAGCATTTGTTGACGACAGTTAACCAGACGAACAGGTCGGGTTAGTTAGTACCTGGGTTGTTGACTTACTTGCATAGGCAGGTTGTTGCCATGGTGAGCTGGGCATGGGAAGGCAGGGCGCTGTAACGTGTTTGGTGAGGGCCCGTGGTCATGTCTGCCCAACTAGACCCAGATGTGAGGACACTGAGGAAGAAGGGGAGAAATTTTTTTTTTTCAAATGGGTTACGGTTCATACATTCAGTGAGTGGCACAGGAGCAATAGTGTGAGTAAAGCACGCCCCTCCTTACAGGTAGCTCAGGGGGTTTTTGTTGTTTTCACTGCCTTACATGCATGATTAACCAATGACCTTGAAGTAGCCCTATATCATCAAAATTTTTTAATCAACTGTCCTTTGAAGCATATGATGAGTTATTATTCACTCAAACTTTTTATCAAGAAAAAATATCCTTATACCTATGTTAGTCTATATTAAGCTGTCCTGACGTTGAAATGAGTGGTGGGGCCTACCTGAATATTTCTAATGTTGACAAGTGTCCCACTGTGGATGATGGATGTTATATGAGTTTCGTGTTACCCCGGTGGTGTGGGCTGAGGCATGGCTGATAGACGCGGGGTGCTGAAGCTGTGCTGATGGGGATGTTGACTGGGGGTTGCTGCCTGACGCGCTGGTTCCGGAGCTTCTCCTCCCCGCCTCCCTTCGCTCTTCTGTTTGAGAACCACACCTGCGCAACAAGTCAATCATACATTAGTCCGTTTTAGGCTTCTTCATGGATTCTTGTGTGTCTTTTTCAGTACCAAGCAGCAAAAAATGTTAATGGATGCAAGTGCAATGCATATTTCAAAAATGTGTCCGCTCACCTGTATTCTTGCTTCAGGCAGATCTATTTTCGCTGCCAGTTCTTTCCCTCAGCGAAAACGTCCAGGATAATGAGTCCTTTCAAATTCTGGAATTAGGATATGAAACGGATCTTTAGTATGGCATGAACATATTTGTTGTATTGAATTATGTGTTAAACTACTGGGGTTGAATGTTGCTATTCGTTCATTAGACGTTACATTAAATATGAATATCGTGTAAATTCAAGTTCACCTTTTTCAGTGCTTCCACAATCTCTTCTTGTGTGAACGACGTGCGTTCCTCTGGAGTTTTCTCTTTAGTTGGAGTCGCTCTGCGTCTCGTCAGAATCCTCCCCTTCAGCGAACTGATGGAGTTTTGTGTTTCTCTCCACACCGTCCTGTGCTGGCAGCCCTCTGTAAATAAATCCAATCAACAAATAGGGAATTGTCCTGCCTACTACATCTCCAAAAGCTGCGTTTAATATTATTGTTTATTTAATTTATAGTTCTGAAAGTAAACTGCAAAAAATGACATGTCGTCCTCGCAATAGCCAATGGGAATTCATTTCTACGTTCTGTTATATATTTATATATTTCCCGTTAAAAGCTACCTGTTAGAAGAATAAGGAAAGCTGTCATTGTAGGCCTAGTTGGCATAACACCGACTGAGACGGACATTGAATGAATGAGGATGAATGATCTAGCTAACATAGTGATCTCTGCTTGTTTTCAAGACACATCATACCATAAAAGACCGACTAGTTTATTCTGTAAAAATATTGTGGGTAAAAGGACCATTGCTCAGCAATGCTGCGTAACTTAGATCCTTATTCACCTCTCAACAGCACCATGGTTCTCAAAGGGTTAAGAGAAATGTGACTAATGTGGCGAACTCTTCATGCCCAAACTCTCTCTCTCCCCCTTTTAGGAGCGTTTGCGATGCCTCAATGGCCGTCCCCATTTGGCTTTCGTATAGCCATTTGCGGTGACCACCACACTTGATAGAAGGAGGTGCTTTTTCACATGAAACAATGCCATTCGGTGTCAGGGAAACCATTAAACGCGTCTGTGCACACAGCGAGAGGTGGCTACAGCGAACTCTTCGTGGGCAGAATATCACCAGAGGAAAATTGGAGCACTCAATCGGACGAGGCGAAAAAGGAATTCTCTCTGTGGCTTTGGTGAACTCTTTGTGCGCACGAGGATCCCGGTCACAGAGCTTTGAGTTCAATGTGTTAACCCTTATCCACTAGCATCATTAATCACGTCCCCCGGCCGGCTAAACGCCCGTCAAATTTCTATCTTAATTGAAAACAATGGTGAGTAGGAGAGCATGCAACCCCTTACAGCTGATAGGGCCTATCTATTCACGGCTCCTGGTTGTCCGTGGTAGGCCTATATGGGCTTCTGTTCTGTACCCAGGGCATATTGACTAATGCCTGTCTTGGTTTTGCACATCATTTCCTTCGAGCGTGAATATGAAATGAAGAAATGAAGCTGCTTTGGGAGATGTCGGGTTTTATGTGTGTAACGCGATTTTACCAGTCGTTTCGTTAGTGCACCTGCCATACAGAATAATGTTCTGAGTTTTACCAATTTAGCTTGGGTAGTCTCGGACCTGCATTACTTTATCATTGGAGTCACGACAGCACTCCTTCTCTAACATATCCATAGGCCTTTTAAACAAAGTATAGGATCGAATGTTTCCACTAGTTTTGGGTACCAGTCTTTTGTAGCTATCATTCCACTCTTTCCACTCCAGTCCTGGCTAAACATCTTGGGCATACGACACGGAGTACAAGGAGTGGAATGTTTACCAAAACAGACTGGGACCCCGGCTAGTTGCCTCCCTGGGAGATTACATAAAACCATTTTGTTGTAATATTATTTGCCTAAAACAGTTTCAAAGACGCCACAAAATTACCATGACAATTGCATGTTATGTAAGCAAATTCACCATAAGGCAAACCTGTCATATTTTAGATTTAGGGGACCGATAACAATGTGGTAGCCAAACTAAATAGTCCATGAATTAGACGATCTATACTACCACAAGACATCTAGCAATTGCTCAATTATAGCACATAATGATATTGCCTGGTTTGTTTTTCGGTTGACATTATGTGTTTAATAGGATGTGAACTATTAAAAATGTCTCTTTTTAAAATGTCTTAATCGTTTTGAAAATAATTAAACTTGTTCTTCTTCATGTAGCTTGTGTCCGTCCACTCAGCGCTTTGTTCTTTCTTCTCGAAGGATACTCCACAAAAAGGAGTGAATGTGCGGCCCCCGTGATCCCTCCCGCCAGACCACTGACGCTAGGTTTGGGGAAATTTGGTTTTCTTTAAAAAAGCGCGGGAAATAAACTCATTCTTTGGTATCACTGTGGTCTCGTGCAGTGGGGCTGAAACAGAGCCGAAAGAGATAGCGGCACCTTTCAGTCAACAGAGACTGGATCAAAACCTTAAGAAACCGATAAACTGAAAGAGAAAGTGAGTGGTTAAATTTCTACAGACGAGTATTTGTACCATAGTCAGAACGAACTGAGAGAAGAGAAAATAATGAATGGCCACAGAGTTTTATTCAGATAGACTCTCTAATAGAGTTGTCCTTCGTTTTCAAAGCCCTGTCAACTCCTTGTAACCATTTATTTAAGCCACTGTTGCGTAGCTGTTGTTTGACAGGGGAGCATATTTGTTCTCCTCAGAGACCTTCCCGTATGGCTTTAGACCTTATGGAATTCTTCCTGAAATGAACTCCTGACAGTTCCCATTCAATTGGAGGTAAATGCCCTGCACTTCATTTTTTCAATCGAAGAAACTGAAAAGCATATTGCATTAAGGGCCTAAAAATTTGCAATTCAAAGCCTTATAAAAAATGTATTATTATTATTGGCCTATTTGTCAGTATTGTTATTATTAGTCCTATTGTTTATTATTAATAATAATATTGTTAATAATCTTAGCTATTATTAATACTTTACTATATTAGTATCAAGGAACGACATAAATTCAAACGAGTTAACATAGTGACATAACTGTCTAGTTCTGGAAGTAAGCCAATAGTTTATGGTCATTATAAAAAATACAAATAAATAAACATGAAAAAAAGATCGGTTATGACCACATAAGACTAAATCAAAAGGCCTTATGTTCAAAGCAAATTAAATTCTGTTGCAAACATATCTTGATGCTTATCGAATATAACCCTGTTTCTCTTACCAGCCCTGAGCAGGTGCAATGACTTGTTTTTTCTTTCAGGCTCTGTATTTCACAAGGGTCCTATTAGAGCACGACAAGAACTAGACATAAGCATGTATCTTTGTAACGTTCAATGTTTTCCTGGCTAATCGCTCCGCCTTTCTCCCTGTCCCAGTGGTCTCCTGTGGAACATTTGCTCCTCAGTCTCCCTCCAATAGACTCCCTCACCATAACAGAGACGAAGCTCTCTCTAATGAGCAATTACACAGAGCGTGCCCGTTCCCATAACCAATCTTGCGTGTGAGGAAAACATCCTTTGTACTGATATCCGCACACGGATCCTCAGGCTTTTTTTTCCTGGCCAGGAGAGGAGGGAAAATGGGCGGGTTGTTGATGGACACCTCCTCTGAAAGGCAGGCCGCTGTCAACCGCACATTCCCCAATCGAGACCCGTGTGGGCATTGAGACTGCTGATTTAATTGGCCCCGTTCACTATCGACTACTCTATGATTATTGGTAATTTTTGTCCACCAAAGGCATCAAAGCATGTTGACAATACCTGCTGGATATGCTGACAATCATAAACGACATCCAATCATCCTAAATGATTGAGTGTGTTATAAGGCAAATGCCCAAAACCGCACTGAAAACTCTGGCTTGGGCTCCCGAGTGGCGCAGCGGTCCTAAGTACTGCTCTCAGTGCTAAGGCGTCACTACAGACACCCTGGGTCGAATCCAGGATGTTCACAACCGCCGTGATTGGGAGTCCCCATACGGAGCGCACATTGGCACAGCCAGCGTCGTCCGGGTTTGTGGACCGGTGTAAGGCTGTCACTGTAAATAAGAATTTGTTCTTCACTGACTTGCCTAGTTAAATTTAATGTAAGGCCTAACAGGGATAGGGCCTAACATTTGGCAATATAAAAATTACTCCCCTGTGGGGGGGACGGTCTCTGTAGCTCAGTTAGCAGAGCACGGTCCTCTGTAGCTCAGTTAGCAGAGCACGGTCCTCTGTAGCTCAGTTAGTAGAGCACGGTCCTCTGTAGCTCAGTTAGTAGAGCACGGTCCTCTGTAGCTCAGTTAGTAGAGCACGGTCCTCTGTAGCTCAGTTAGTAGAGCACGGTCCTCTGTAGCTCAGTTAGCAGAGCACGGTCCTCTGTAGCTCAGTTAGTAGAGCAGGGTCCTCTGTAGCTCAGTTAGTAGAGCAGGGTCCTCTGTAGCTCAGTTAGTAGAGCACGGTCCTCTGTAGCTCAGTTAGTAGAGCACGGTCCTCTGTAGCTCAGTTAGTAGAGCACGGTCCTCTGTAGCTCAGTTAGTAGAGCACGGTCTCCTGTAGCTCAGTTTAGCAGAGCACGGTCCTCTGTAGCTCAGTTAGCAGAGCACGGTCCTCTGTAGCTCAGTTAGTAGAGCACGGTCCTCTGTAGCTCAGTTAGTAGAGCACGGTCCTCTGTAGCTCAGTTAGTAGAGCACGGTCCTCTGTAGCTCAGTTAGCAGAGCACGGGTCCTCTGTAGCTCAGTTAGTAGAGCACGGCCCTCTGTAGCTCAGTTAGTAGAGCACGGTCCTCTGTAGCTCAGTTAGCAGAGCACGGTCCTCTGTAGCTCAGTTAGTAGAGCACGGTCCCTCTGTAGCTCGTTAGTAGAGCACGGTCCTCTGTAGCTCAGTTAGTAGAGCACGGTCCTCTGTAGCTCAGTTAGTAGAGCACGGTCCTCTGTAGCTCAGTTAGCAGAGCACGGTCCTCTGTAGCTCAGTTAGCAGAGCACGGTCCTCTGTAGCTCAGTTAGTAGAGCACGGTCCTCTGTAGCTCAGTTAGCAGAGCACGGTCCTCTGTAGCTCAGTTAGTAGAGCAGGGTCCTCTGTAGCTCAGTTAGTAGAGCATGGTCCTCTGTAGCTCAGTTAGTAGAGCACGGTCCTCTGTAGCTCAGTTAGTAGAGCACGGTCCTCTGTAGCTCAGTTAGTAGAGCACGGTCCTCTGTAGCTCAGTTAGTAGAGCACGGTCCTCTGTAGCTCAGTTAGCAGAGCACGGTCCTCTGTAGCTCAGTTAGCAGAGCACGGTCCTCTGTAGCTCAGTTAGTAGAGCACGGTCCTCTGTAGCTCAGTTAGTAGAGCACGGTCCTCTGTAGCTCAGTTAGTAGAGCACGGTCCTCTGTAGCTCAGTTAGCAGAGCACGGTCCTCTGTAGCTCAGTTAGTAGAGCACGGTCCTCTGTAGCTCAGTTAGTAGAGCACGGTCCTCTGTAGCTCAGTTAGCAGAGCACGGTCCTCTGTAGCTCAGTTAGTAGAGCACGGTCCTCTGTAGCTCAGTTAGTAGAGCACGGTCCTCTGTAGCTCAGTTAGTAGAGCACGGTCCTCTGTAGCTCAGTTAGTAGAGCACGGTCCTCTGTAGCTCAGTTAGTCAGAGCACGGTCCTCTGTAGCTCAGTTAGCAGAGCACGGTCCTCTGTAGCTCAGTTAGCAGAGCACGGTCCTCTGTAGCTCAGTTAGTAGAGCACGGTCCTCTGTAGCTCAGTTAGTAGAGCACGGTCCTCTGTAGCTCAGTTAGTAGAGCACGGTCCTCTGTAGCTCAGTTAGTAGAGCACGGTCCTCTGTAGCTCAGTTAGTAGAACACGGTCCTCTGTAGCTCAGTTAGTAGAGCATGGTCCTCTGTAGCTCAGTTAGTAGAGCACAGTCCTCTGTAGCTCAGTTAGTAGAGCACTCTTGCAATGCCAGGACAGTCTGTTCGATTCCCGGGACCAGCCATAAGTAAAACATGTATGCCCACCTGACTAAGTTTCTTTGGAGAAAATGGTCTGCTAAATGGGATATATTGTATTAGAAATACAGCTCCTCTGTGTCTTTCTTAGAAGATTGAATCTATAGATTTGACATGAAAGTATTGAACATGACAATTACAGATGTATCTTAAACTATGCAGCTACAGTACCCAACGATATGTATGACCCAACAAATAAAGTGATGATACATGTAATGGGGATGATGCATTCATGTGTAGTTAGTTACAGCAATCCAGCCTATGTACTACTGCTAATACTGCTACAGTACTACTCAGTCAGTTCACATATGGCCAAAACACATTACACACAATGGTTGATAGGGGAAACCCTGTTACCATTAAAGAGAGACAGACATCACGTGGGACCTTCCACAGCACAGAGTGCCTTGAGTCTGACTCCACCCTACTCCTCTGGGTAGTGACACTGAAAGGGGAGGTCATGTCTTTAACAGTTACAGTGAGCTGTGGGAGAGAGGAGAGCTATGAGAAGAGAGATATTAGTGTCGTAGTAGAGTTCCACTGGGATGACTGGGAGCTGGGCTTGCTGTGCTCTACTAACCCACTAAACCCTGATCACACTCAGCTAGGGAGACGGCATCCAGTCCATTTATCATCACTACTGTCAGTGATATCAACACACTACCACATGGGATGGAGTTACAGGGTGTAAACTAAGGCAGGGCGGAGTTAAAGGGCGTAAAATAAGGCAGGGCGGAGTTAAAGGGCGTAAACTAAGGCAGGGCGGAGTTACAGGGCGTAAACTAAGGCAGGGCGGAGTTAAAGGGCGTAAACTAAGGCAGGGCGGAGTTACAGGGCGTAAAATAAGGCAGGGCGGAGTTACAGGGTGTAAACTAAGGCAGGGCGGAGTTACAGAGTGTAAACTAACGCAGGACGGAGTTACAGGTTGTAAACTAACGCAGGACGGAGTTACAGGGTGTAAACTAACGCAGGACGGAGTTACAGGGTGTAAACTAACGCAGGATGGAGTTACAGGGTGTAAACTAAGGCAGGGCGGAGTTACAGGGTGTAAACTAAGGCAGGGCGGAGTTACAGGGTGTAAACTAACGCAGGACGGAGTTACAGGTTGTAAACTAACGCAGGACGGAGTTACAGGGTGTAAACTAACGCAGGACGGAGTTACAGGGTGTAAACTAACGCAGGATGGAGTTACAGGTTGTAAAATAACACAGGACGGAGTTACAGGGTGTAAACTAACGCAGGACGGAGTTACAGGGTGTAAAATAACGCAGGATGGAGTTACAGGGTGTAAACTAACGCAGGATGGAGTTACAGGGTGTAAACTAACGCAGGATGGAGTTACAGGGTGTAAACTAAGGCAGGGCGGAGTTACAGGGTGTAAACTAAGGCAGGATGGAGTTACAGGGTGTAAACTAACGCAGGATGGAGTTACAGGGTGTAAACTAAGGCAGGGCGGAGTTACAGGGTGTAAAATAACGCAGGATGGAGTTACAGGATGTAAACGAATGCAGAAAGAGAGATGGAAAATAGTTCCAAAGGTGCAATGATACATATGTGGAAATTGAATAATTTCCAGATTTAAGTCATGAAATTGTTGTTAACAGCAAGGCTCCACCTAACACAGGAATAGCTAGACGAGGTGCACCTTGCTGTAAACTACAACACTTCCCAGACAAACAGAATAATACACTCTGAAAACCAGACAGTATAACCCTGTTTTACCCTTCCCCCTGAGCCTCCAAATCGCTCCATCTCTACACCTCCCTTCCTCCATCCATCCTCTCTACCTCCCTCCCTATGGGCAGGTGGCTGGGCTGTGTAAATTTAACCACAGCTAGGAGAGGTGCACCCTGGGTAGATGCTGGACACATCCAGTCACCTTTAGGGTGTACAACGATGTCAGAGGGAATGAGGCATCACCTCGGCCGCCTTGTCAAACAATTCACTGCCTTCCATTCTCGCCACACCCCCCAGCTCCTGAAACCGCCATACATGGTGTTGAGTGTTTCTCCGTTCCCACATTTAGCCTGAAACACACCTGCTATCGTCTGACCCACAGCACTGGCTGGGTGTTAATTGTGAAGCATTATTATGGTAATTAAAACATTGAGACAGAGCCATGGGCAAGTAACCTACTTACTAAAGTTTAAATCAGACAGACAGTGTTAAATGTATGAAGTACTCTCTCTGGTCATGACACTTACAGTAGCTGTATGAGGTACCCTCTCTGGTCATGACACCTACAGTAGCTGTATGAGGTACCCTCTCTGGTCATGACACCTACAGTAGCTGTATGAGGTACCCTCTCTGGTCATGACACCTACAGTAGCTGTATGAGGTACCCTCTCTGGTCATGACACCTACAGTAGCTGTATGAGGTACCCTCTCTGGTCATGACACCTACAGTAGCTGTATGAGGTACCCTCTCTGGTCATGACACCTACAGTAGCTGTATGAGGTAACCTCTCTGGTCATGACACCTACAGTAGCTGTATGAGGTACCCTCTCTGGTCATGACACCTACAGTAGCTGTATGAGGTACCCTCTCTGGTCATGACACCTACAGTAGCTGTATGAGGTACCCTCTCTGGTCATGACACTTACAGTAGCTGTATGAGGTACCCTCTCTGGTCATGACACCTACAGTAGCTGTATGAGGTACCCTCTCTGGTCATGACACCTACAGTAGCTGTATGAGGTACCCTCTCTGGTCATGACACCTACAGTAGCTGTATGAGGTAACCTCTCTGGTCATGACACCTACAGTAGCTGTATGAGGTACCCTCTCTGGTCATGACACCTACAGTAGCTGTATGAGGTACCCTCTCTGGTCATGACACCTACAGTAGCTGTATGAGGTACCCTCTCTGGTCATGACACTTACAGTAGCTGTATGAGGTACCCTCTCTGGTCATGACACTTACAGTAGCTGTATGAGGTACTCTCTCTGGTCATGACACCTACAGTAGCTGTATGAGGTACCCTCTCTGGTCATGACACCTACAGTAGCTGTATGAGGTACCCTCTCTGGTCATGACACCTACAGTAGCTGTATGAGGTACCCTCTCTGGTCATGACACCTACAGTAGCTGTATGAGGTACCCTCTCTGGTCATGACACCTACAGTAGCTGTATGAGGTACCCTCTCTGGTCATGACACCTACAGTAGCTGTATGAGGTACCCTCTCTGGTCATGACACCTACAGTAGCTGTATGAGGTACCCTCTCTGGTCATGACACTTACAGTAGCTGTATGAGGTACCCTCTCTGGTCATGACACCTACAGTAGCTGTATGAGGTACCCTCTTTGGTCATGACACCTACAGTAGCTGTATGAGGTACCCTCTCTGGTCATGACACTTACAGTAGCTGTATGAGGTACCCTCTTTGGTCATGACACCTACAGTAGCTGTATGAGGTACCCTCTTTGGTCATGACACCTACAGTAGCTGTATGAGGTACCCTCTCTGGTCATGACACCTACAGTAGCTGTATGAGGTACCCTCTCTGGTCATGACACCTACAGTAGCTGTATGAGGTACCCTCTCTGGTCATGACACCTACAGTAGCTGTATGAGGTACCCTCTCTGGTCATGACACCTACAGTAGCTGTATGAGGTACCCTCTCTGGTCATGACACCTACAGTAGCTGTATGAGGTACCCTCTCTGGTCATGACACCTACAGTAGCTGTATGAGGTACCCTCTCTGGTCATGACACCTACAGTAGCTGTATGAGGTACCCTCTCTGGTCATGACACCTACAGTAGCTGTATGAGGTACCCTCTCTGGTCATGACACTTACAGTAGCTGTATGATGTACCCTCTCTGGTCATGACACCTACAGTAGCTGTATGAGGTACCCTCTCTGGTCATGACACCTACAGTAGCTGTATGAGGTAACCTCTCTGGTCATGACACCTACAGTAGCTGTATGAGGTACCCTCTCTGGTCATGACACCTACAGTAGCTGTATGAGGTACCCTCTCTGGTCATGACACCTACAGTAGCTGTATGAGGTACTCTCTCTGGTCATGACACCTACAGTAGCTGTATGAGGTACCCTCTCTGGTCATGACACCTACAGTAGCTGTATGAGGTACCCTCTCTGGTCATGACACCTACAGTAGCTGTATGAGGTACCCTCTCTGGTCATGACACCTACAGTAGCTGTATGAGGTACCCTCTCTGGTCATGACACCTACAGTAGCTGTATGAGGTACCCTCTCTGGTCATGACACTTACAGTAGCTGTATGAGGTACCCTCTCTGGTCATGACACCTACAGTAGCTGTATGAGGTACCCTCTCTGGTCATGACACCTACAGTAGCTGTATGAGGTACCCTCTCTGGTCATGACACCTACAGTAGCTGTATGAGGTACCCTCTCTGGTCATGACACCTACAGTAGCTGTATGAGGTAACCTCTCTGGTCATGACACCTACAGTAGCTGTATGAGGTACCCTCTCTGGTCATGACACCTACAGTAGCTGTATGAGGTACCCTCTCTGGTCATGACACCTACAGTAGCTGTATGAGGTACCCTCTCTGGTCATGACACCTACAGTAGCTGTATGAGGTACCCTCTCTGGTCATGACACCTACAGTAGCTGTATGAGGTACCCTCTCTGGTCATGACACCTACAGTAGCTGTATGAGGTACCCTCTCTGGTCATGACACCTACAGTAGCTGTATGAGGTACCCTCTCTGGTCATGACACCTACAGTAGCTGTATGAGGTACCCTCTCTGGTCATGACACTTACAGTAGCTGTATGAAGTACCCTCTCTGGTCATGACACCTACAGTAGCTGTATGAGGTACCCTCTCTGGTCATGACACCTACAGTAGCTGTATGAGGTACCCTCTCTGGTCATGACACCTACAGTAGCTGTATGAGGTAACCTCTCTGGTCATGACACCTACAGTAGCTGTATGAGGTACCCTCTCTGGTCATGACACCTAGAGTAGCTGTATGAGGTACCCTCTCTGGTCATGACACCTACAGTAGCTGTATGAGGTACCCTCTCTGGTCATGACACCTACAGTAGCTGTATGAGGTACCCTCTCTGGTCATGACACCTACAGTAGCTGTATGAGGTACCCTCTCTGGTCATGACACCTACAGTAGCTGTATGAGGTACCCTCTCTGGTCATGACACCTACAGTAGCTGTATGAGGTACCCTCTCTGGTCATGACACTTACAGTAGCTGTATGATGTACCCTCTCTGGTCATGACACCTACAGTAGCTGTATGAGGTACCCTCTCTGGTCATGACACCTACAGTAGCTGTATGAGGTACCCTCTCTGGTCATGACACCTACAGTAGCTGTATGAGGTACCCTCTCTGGTCATGACACCTACAGTAGCTGTATGAGGTAACCTCTCTGGTCATGACACCTACAGTAGCTGTATGAGGTACCCTCTCTGGTCATGACACCTACAGTAGCTGTATGAGGTACCCTCTCTGGTCATGACACCTACAGTAGCTGTATGAGGTACCCTCTCTGGTCATGACACCTACAGTAGCTGTATGAGGTACCCTCTCTGGTCATGACACCTACAGTAGCTGTATGAGGTACCCTCTCTGGTCATGACACCTACAGTAGCTGTATGAGGTACCCTCTCTGGTCATGACACCTACAGTAGCTGTATGAGGTACCCTCTCTGGTCATGACACCTACAGTAGCTGTATGAGGTACCCTCTCTGGTCATGACACCTACAGTAGCTGTATGAGGTACCCTCTCTGGTCATGACACCTACAGTAGCTGTATGAGGTACCCTCTCTGGTCATGACACCTAGAGTAGCTGTATGAGGTACCCTCTCTGGTCATGACACTTACAGTAGCTGTATGAGGTACCCTCTCTGGTCATGACACCTACAGTAGCTGTATGAAGTACCCTCTCTGGTCATGACACCTACAGTAGCTGTATGAGGTACCCTCTCTGGTCATGACACCTACAGTAGCTGTATGAGGTACCCTCTCTGGTCATGACACCTACAGTAGCTGTATGAGGTACCCTCTCTGGTCATGACACCTACAGTAGCTGTATGAGGTACCCTCTCTGGTCATGACACCTACAGTAGCTGTATGAAGTACCCTCTCTGGTCATGACAGTTTAGACAGAGGGGGTGGTACTGCAGGTGCTGTCACAGAGGGTTTGTCAGACTGTACTGTATGTACAGGTGAGCAGTACATTATATTGTAAAATATGACACACCAACACACCTGGAACCTAAAGCAGGCCAAGGTCTACCTCTGGTGTGTTTGGTATGAGTGCTGATTACAATCCACAATAAAAAACAGGACTGACTCTCTACTGTCCAAATGATCAAATGAAACATTGACTTGGAACAGGTGGAATAAACCTGTGTAACACATTGAGATGTACTCCAGATCTGAGATGCCTCCTCTTCTTTCTCCTGACAGATGCTGAGTCAGAGTGTTTTGCTGGGAGATGGGCTTGTTGCCAGGCTGGGACTGAGTCAGAGTGTTTTGCTGGGAGATGGGCTTGTTGCCAGGCTGGGACTGAGGCAGAGTGTTTTGCTGGGAGATGGGCTTGTTGCCAGGCTGGGACTGAGGCAGAGTTGTTGGGGAATTACAGTTCTGCCATGGTCACCACAGGGGGTGCGGAGTGGGCCTCAATTACCCAACAGCGGCCCGTTTGATTCAGCCAGGTGGTTTCTGGGACAAACCAGATGAATAACGCCACCATTAGCAACTCAAAGTCTGCCTCTAAAATGAGTCCTGCTACTCCTCTCATACAGGGACTGTCTCAAGGGTGAGTCCACATGAATTATGCTGGAACAAAATGACACGTGCATAACATTAACACCCTAAACCCCTGTGGACAGTTCCCCCATTTCCATTCAAAATGTCCCAGATACATACTGCAGTACTACTGAATGATCTATTATCATTAAGCAGCTTCATTTTCAGGAGGTGGGAAAGAGAGAGAGAGAGAGAGGGAGAGGGAGAGGGAGAGAGAGAGAGAGAGAGAGAGAGAGAGGGAGAGAGAGAGATTGAGGGGGAGAGAGAGAGAGAGGGAGAGAGAGAGAAATCCTCTGCTCTGGCTTCAGTGTGAGCTGTGCAATTGAATTTCATAGAATATGAGGCAGCAAATGGCATGTAATAAATGGGAGGCAGGCAGCAGACTGGAGGCAGGAGACTGGAGGCAGGAGACAGCAGACTGGAGGCAGGAGATAGCAGACTGCAGGTGCTCCGTGGTCCAGACAGATAAGGAAGGTGGTGTAAGTGAAATCATTAGGTACTCTGGAGGGCTAGGTCTGGGGTGGCAGGGAGGGCACCGGGGATAGGTCTGGGGTGGCAGGGAGGGCACCGGGGATAGGTCTGGGGTGGGGCACCGGGGACAGGTCTGGGGTGGTAGGGGGGCACCGGAGATAGGTCTGGGGTGGCAGGGAGGGCACCGGAGATAGGTCTGGGGTGGCAGGGAGGGCACCGGAGATAGGTCTGGGGTGGCAGGGAGGGCACCGGGGATAGGTCTGGGGTGGTAGGGAGGGCACCGGGGATAGGTCTGGGGTGGCAGGGAGGGCACCGGGGATAGGTCTGGGGTGGCAGGGAGGGCACCGGGGATAGGTCTGGGGTGGCAGGGAGGGCACCGGAGATAGGTCTGGGGTGGCAGGGGGGGCACCGGAGATAGGTCTGGGGTGGCAGGGAGGGCACCGGAGATAGGTCTGGGGTGGTAGGGAGGGCACCGGAGATAGGTCTGGGGTGGTAGGGAGGGCACCGGAGATAGGTCTGGGGTGGCAGGGAGGGCACCGGAGATAGGTCTGGGGTGGCAGGGAGGGCACCGGAGATAGGTCTGGGGTGGCAGGGAGGGCACCGGAGATAGGTCTGGGGTGGCAGGGAGGGCACCGGAGATAGGTCTGGGGTGGCAGGGAGGGCACCGGAGATAGGTCTGGGGTGGCAGGGAGGGCACCGGGGATAGGTCTGGGGTGGCGGGGGGCACCGGGGATAGGTCTGGGGTGGCAGGGAGGGCACCGGGGATAGGTCTGGGGTGGCAGGGAGGGCACCGGGGATAGGTCTGGGGTGGTGGGGGGCACCGGGGATAGGTCTGGGGTGGCGGGAGGGCACCGGGGATAGGTCTGGGGTGGCAGGGAGGGCACCGGGGATAGGTCTGGGGTGGCAGGGAGGGCACCGGGGATAGGTCTGGGGTGGCAGGGAGGGCACCGGGGATAGGTCTGGGGTGGTAGGGAGGGCACCGGAGATAGGTCTGAGGTGGTAGGGGGGGTACCGGGGATAGACAACAGTACGTAAGCACACACACACACACACATATATACAAAACTAAAAACACACACAGACAACAGTAAGCACACACACACCCCGAAACCACGGCGGCCCGTCTTATTGAGGCTCCTCTTTTACGCTACTGCTACTCTCTGTTCATCATATACGCATAGTCACTTTGAGGTAGTAATGTACATACTACCTCAATCAGCCTGACTAACCGGTGACTATGTAGCCTCGCTACTTTTATAGCCTCGCTACTGTTATTTTTCACTGTCCTTTTACTGTTGTTTTTATTTCTTTACTTACCTATTGTTCACCTAATACCTTTTTGCACTATTGGTTAGAGCCTGTAAGTAAGCATTTCACTGTAAGGTCCACACCTGTTGTATTCGGCACACATGACAAATAAACTTTGATTTGATATTGTGTTTGTCCACCTGGGTATGAAACAGCCATTCTGCTCAGCCTGGATGTCTGGGACTGGAACAGACAGCAGAGTGGTACAGGCCTGCAGCAGTCTTCCTTCATCCCCCAGTCTGTCTCTCTCAGAGGGGAGCAGACAAGTGTGGACGCACCTCATTACCCCACTCATCCACACACCAATTACCACTAAATAAATACAGCCAACCCACAGTAGGCAGCAACAATGTCATCCAGCCTGAAGGGAAGAAAGCAGGCCGCTCAGAGAACATTCACACGCAACACGTCCTGTTGGAAGAACGACGACAGAGAGAGAGATGAGAAAAGAGGCTGGAGGAAAGGAGAAGAAGCGAGGGGCTTGGTTGGGACCTGGTAAAGTAAAAGCTAAAAGAAGAAAGGGACAAAGAGACAGAATGAAATGAATGTTATGTGAGAGGAGAGAAGTGATTTAGAAAACGGATCATTTCTTGCTCAATTTCACCTCACACGTCCAGAGTGATTGTTGTGGGTGGAGGAGGGCCGAGGAGGGAGGAGGTTTAATTGTTTTTACGCATGGAGCCATGATGAGATCTGACCGCCACACACTGAAACGGTGATCATTTCAGATCTGACTTATATATTAGCATGAAAGACGGACCGCTTGGGGCGAGAGGAACAGCCGTTTGTCCCTGGGCCACAGAGTGGTCTTAAATAGTACACACTAACAAGATGGAGTGTGTGTGTCAAAATATGAAGGAGGGGTGTGTAGGACCATAGATATAGAATGAATAGAAGGGGCATGGAACATCTCACCCTGGCAATTTGATTGGTTAACTCATGGGTACACTCGCAATGGCTGCCTGGTATTGTGATGCAATCATTTCCATGGTAATGTAGAATGCTCATTCAAATGATGCTAACTGATGTGATTGATTGAATTTATTTGACAATTTGTAAAATCCATACATAAGGGTGCTCCAGCTGGTGACGCCTCCACATACAATTTAAGAAAATCATCAAGGATAACATTGTGGTCCTTTTGAAGAGGGAAAGGGGAAGGGGGAAATGCAATGGAATGCATTTTTTGTAATGTCTGTTGTAAAGTTGATTCAACAAATCACAGCACAGATTGATGGGTACACTTCCTGCTTTTACGTCCTGCTTTGCTCATATGGGTTCACTCGCAATGGCCGCCAGTCCACCCATTATGCCATCGTTGACTTGAATGGGGAAGCCCATTCTATTCATTATATTGCCACGTGTAGGACGAAACGGATCAGGAGAAACCCTTTTGAGAGGGCAGCAAGGAGAGCTGGCAATTGTGAATCAAATGAAATATACAGTTGAAGTCGGAAATTTACATACACTTAGGCTGGAGTCATTAAAACTTGTTTTTCAACCACTCCACAAATGTCTTGTTAACAAACTATAGTTTTGGCAAGTCGGTTAGAACATCTACTTTGTGCATGACACAAGTCATTTTTCCAACAATTGTTTACAGACAGATTATTTCACTTATAATTCACTGTAAACAATTCCAGTGGGTCAGAAGTTAACATACACTAAGTTGACTGTGCCTTTCAACAGCTTGGAAAATTACAGAAAATTATGTCATGGCTTTAGAAGCTTCTGATAAGCTAATTGACATAATTGGAGTCAATTGGAGGTGTACCTGTGGATGTATTTCAAGGCCTACCTTCAAAATCAGTGCCTCTTTGCTTGACATCATGGGAAAATCTAAATAAATTAGCCAAGACCTCAGAAAAAAAATTGTAGACCTCCACAAGTCTGGTTCATCCTTGGGAGCAATTTCCAAACGCCTGAAGGTTTCACGTTCATCTGTACAAACAATAGTACGCAAGTATAAACACCATGGGACCACGCAGCCATCATACCGCTCAGGAAGGAGACGCGTTCTGTCTCCTAGAGATGAATGTACTTTGGTGCGAAAAGTGCAAATCAATCCCAGAAGAAAAGCAAAGGACCTTGTGAAGATGCTGGAGGAAACAGGTACAAAAGTATCTATATCCCCAGTAAAACGAGTCTTATATCGACATAACCTGAAAGGCCGCTCAGCAAGGAAGAAGCCACTGCTCCAAAACCGCCATTAATAAGCCAGACTACGGTTTGTAACTGCAAATGGGGACAAAGCTCGTACTTTTTGGAGAAATGTCCTCTGATCTGATGAAACAAAATTAGAACTGTTTGGCCAAAATGACCATTGTTATGTTTGGAGGAAAAAGGGGGAGGCTTGCAAGCTGAAGAACACCATCCCAACCGTGAAGCACGGGGGTGGCAGCATCATGTTGTGGGGGTGCTTTGCTGCAGGAGGGACTGGTGCACTTCACAAAATAGATGGCAACATGAGGTAGGAAAATTATGTAGATATGTCGAAGTAACATCTCAAGACATCAGTCAGGAAGTTGAAGCTTGGTCGCAAATGGGTCTTCCAAATGGACAATGACCCCAAGCATACTTCCAAAGTTGTGGCAAAATGGCTTAAGGACAACAAAGTCAAGGTATTGGAGTGGCCATCACAAAGCCCTGACCTCAATCCTATAGAACATTTGTGGGCAGAACTGAAAAAGCATGTGCGAGCAAGGAGGCCTACAAACCTGACTCAGTTACACCAGCTCTGTCAGGAGGAATGGGCCAAAATTCACCCAACTTATTGTGGGAAGCTTGTGGAAGGCTACCCAAAACTTTTGACCCAAGTTAAACAATTTAAAGGCAATGCTACCAAATACTACTTGAGTGTATGTAAACTTCTGACCCACTGGGAATGTGATGAAAGAAATAAAAGATGAAATAAATCATTCTCTCTACTATTATTCTGACATTTCACATTCTTAAAATAAAGTGGTGATCCTAACTGACCTAAAACTGGGAATTTTTACTAGGATTAAATGTCAGAAAAACTGAGTTTAAATGTATTTGGCTAAGGTGTATGTAAACTTCCGACTTCAACTGTATTTGAACATGACAGGATGCCAATCAAACAAAGGGAATGTGGTAGAAGGTCAGTTGTAAAGTTGTAAAGCTGAACAATTAATCAAATGGACACCAGAGTATTTACATTGACCCCCCCATTTGTTTTGTACACCGCTGCTACTCGCTGTTTATTATCTATGCATAGTCACTTCACCCCTACCTACATGTACAAATTACCTCAACTAACCTGTACCACTGCACACTGACTCGGTACCCCCTGTATATAGCCTCGTTATTGTGTTACTTTTTATTTTTTACTTTAGTTTATTTAGTCAATATTTTATTAACTCTTCTTGAACTGCACTGTTGGTTAAGGGCTTGTAAGTAAGCATTTCACGGTAAGATCTACACTTTATGTATTCAGCGCATGTGACAAATAAAGTTAGATTTGATTTGAATGTTTCCATTTAGAAAGTGTGGTTGATAAGTCTCATGAGGCCGTATTGGCAGCATAGGCTGAGAGCTCCTGTAAATATTCCACATAATTAGTTGATTTTAGGTGATTTTTGTTTTTGATAACTAATTTAATTTTGATCCAATATATCTACCTGTCTTGCGCATCGGAACTGCAGAAATGACGGCAGCTCAATTTGTTTGGTTTGCTTAGCTAGCCAGATTCTTATTTCACCACCCAGAGCGTGAGAGGACTGCAGTGCTGAGCTGGCAGAGGGCTCCCTCACTGTGAGGATGACTAGTACTCTGAATGATGTGTGGGGAGCTTTTAGCGCCCGTATTGCCAGCAGAAAAAGCATCACTCAAGTGGGTGCTACACGTCAGTAGTAGAGTAGTCGTTCAGTGGCTACAGAGGGCTGAGAACAACATCTGAGGACAACTCCAGCGAGACAACTCCATCACCGCAATTACCAACCCTGTCCCAACTCGACTACCACCCAACTCGGCTGCTACCCACCCAGCTCGACTACCACCCACCCAGCTCGACTACCACCCACCCAGCTCGACTACCACCCACCCAGCTCGACTACCACCCACCCAGCTCGACTACCACCCACCCAGCTCGACTACCACCCACCCAGCTCGACTACCACCCACCCAGCTCGACTACCACCCACACAGCTCGACTACCACCCACCCAGCTCGACTACCACCCACCCAGCTCGACTACCACCCACCCAGCACGACTACCACCCACCCAGCTCGACTGCCACCCACCCAACTCGACTGCCACCCACCCAGCTCGACTACCACCCACCCAGCACGACTACCACCCACCCAGCTCGACTACCACCCACCCAGCTCGACTACCACCCACCCAGCTCAACTACCATCCACCCAGCTCGACTACCACCCACCCAGCTCGACTACCACCCACCCAGCTCGACTACCACCCACCCAGCACGACTACCACCCACCCAGCACGACTACCACCCACCCAGCTCGACTACCACCCACCCAGCTCGACTACCACCCACCCAGCTCGACTACCACCCACCCAGCTCGACTACCACCCAACTCGACTACCACCCACCCAGCACGACTACCACCCACCCAGCTCGACTACCACCCACCCAGCTCGACTACCACCCACCCAGCACGACTACCACCCACCCAGCTCGACTACCACCCACCCAGCTCGACTACCACCCAACTCGACTACCACCCACCCAGCTCGACTACCACCCACCCAGCTCGACTACCACCCACACAGCTCGACTGCCACCCACCCAACTCGACTACCACCCACCCAGCTCGACTACCACCCACCCAGCACGACTGCCACCCACCCAGCTCGACTGCCACCCACCCAACTCGACTGCCACCCACCCAGCTCGACTGCCACCCACCCAGCTCGAGTGCCACCCACCCAACTCGACTACCACCCACCCAGCTCGACTACCACCCACCCAGCTCGACTACCACCCACCCAGCTCGACTACCACCCACCCAGCACGACTACCACCCACCCAGCTCGACTACCACCCACCCAGCACGACTACCACCCACCCAGCTCGACTACCACCCACCCAGCTCGACTACCACCCACACAGCTCGACTACCACCCACCCAGCTCGACTACCACCCACCCAGCACGACTACCACCCACCCAGCACGACTACCACCCACCCAGCTCGACTACCACCCACCCAGCTCGACTACCACCCACCCAGCTCGACTACCACCCACCCAGCTCGACTACCACCCACACAGCTCGACTACCACCCACACAGCTCGACTACCACCCACACAGCTCGACTACCACCCACACAGCTCGACTACCACCCACCCAGCTCGACTACCACCCACCCAGCTCGACTACCACCCACCCAGCACGACTACCACCCACCCAGCTCGACTACCACCCACCCAGCTCGACTACCACCCACCCAGCTCGACTACCACCCACCCAGCTCGACTACCACCCACCCAGCTCGACTACCACCCACCCAGCACGACTACCACCCACCCAGCTCGACTACCACCCACCCAGCTCGACTACCACCCACACAGCTCGACTACCACCCACCCAGCTCGACTACCACCCACCCAGCTCGACTACCACCCACCCAGCTCGACTACCACCCACACAGCTCGACTACCACCCACACAGCTCGACTACCACCCACACAGCTCGACTACCACCCACCCAGCTCGACTACCACCCACACAGCTCGACTACCACCCACACAGCTCGACTACCACCCACACAGCTCGACTACCACCCACACAGCTCGGGCTGCCAGCAATGCAGGGAGATGACTTAACCAAGCAGTGGCACCCTCTGAAGCTAAAGACTTGATGCTTGTTTGATACTTTTCAAGCAATTCAAGATGTTGTTGTTTTGTGTATTGCAATTCAGCTTTTAGCTGCCAAGTACAGGCTACATGTACGACACTACTACAACATAAGAGTGTTGATTTGAAACACTTTACATCCATTCTATTTCATGGCCATTCTAAATCAAAACAATACAATTACATTTGCATGTGATGACATCACAATAGCGGAGTACCAAAAAAGATGGCGGCACCCATGTACTTACCACAAATGCCTTGTTTGCTCAGTTCACCGTATTGTACAATGCTCTCCTTTGCTCTTTTTGTGAGTTGTCATTAGCACAGTATACATGATCCTGATTCTAGCTCCAAGACACCGGCAGAAATGATGGCAAGATGTTGTACCCACTGTGACTATTAAAACCTACCCTAACCAGACACCGTGGATGGATGGCAGCATTCACGCTAAACTGAAAGAGCGATCCACTGCATTTAACCATGGAAAGAGGTCTGGGAATACGTCTGAATATAAACAGTGTACCTATTCCCTCCGCAAGGCAATCAAACAAGCGAAATGCCAGTACAGGGACAAGGTGGAGTCGCAATTCAACGGCTCAAACACGAGACGTATGTGGCAGGGACTACAGACAATCAGACTACAAAAAGAAAACCAGCCACGTCAAGGACACCGACATCACGCTTCCAGACAAACTAAACACCTTCTTTGCCCGCTTTGAGGATAATACAGTGCAACCGTCGCGGACCGCTAACAAGGACTGCGCCCCCCCCTCTCCTTCTCCATGGCCTGACGAGAGTAAAACATTTAAACGTGTTAACCCTCGCAAGGCTGCTGGCCCAGACGGCATCCCTAGTTGCATCCTCAGAGCATGCGCAGACCAGCTGGCTGGTGTGTTTACAGACCTATTCAATCGCTCCCTATCCAAGTCTGTTGTCCCCACATGCTTCAAGATGGCCACCATTGTCCCTGTACCCAAGAAGGCAAAGATAACTGAAGTAAATGACTACGAGCCTGCTGCTGCCTACCACCGCTCAGTCAAACTGCTCTATCAAATCATAGACTTAATTATAATATAATAACACACAGAAATACGAGCCTTAGGTCATTAATATGGTCGAATCCGGAAACTATAATTTCGAAAACAAAACGTTTATTCTTTCAGTGAAATACGGAACCATTACGTATTTTATCTAACGGGTGGCATCCATAAGTCTAAATATTGCTGTTACATTGCACAACCTTCAATGTTATGTCATAATTATGGCAAATTAGTTCGCAACGAGCCAGGCGGCCCAAACTGTTGCATATACCCTGACTCTGCGTGCAATGAACGCAAGAGAAGTGACACAATTTCCCTAGTTTTTGCCTGCTAACATGAATTTCTTTCAACTAAATATGCAGGTTTAAAAAAATATACTTCTGTGTATTTTAAGAAAGGCATTGATGTTTATGGTTAGGTACATTCGTGCAACGATTGTGCTTTTTTCGAAAATGCGCTTTTGTTAAATCATCCCCCGTTTGGCTAAGTTGGCTGTCTTTGTTAGGAAGAAATGTGTAGTTAACTAGTGATTATGTTAAGATTGATTGTTTTTTTATAAGATAAGTTTAATGCTAGCTAGCACCTTACCTTGGCTCCTTGCTGCACTCGCATAACAGGTAGTCAGCCTGTCACGCAGTCTCCTCGTGGAGTGCAATGTAATCGACCATGATCAGAACAACAGCTTTCAGCTATGCTAACATAATTGCAAATGGGTTTTCTAATGATCAATTAGCCTTTTAAAATTATAAACTTGGATTAGCTAACACAATGTGCCATTGGAACACAGGAGTGATGGTTGCTGAAAATGGGCCTCTGTACTCCTATGTAGATATTCCATTAAAAATCAACCGTTTCCAGCTACAATAGTCATTTACAACATTAACAATGTCTACACTGTATTTCTGATCAATTTGATGTTATTTTAGTGGACAGAAATGTGCTTTTCTTTCAAAAACAAGGACATTTCTAGGTGACCCCAAACTTTTGAACGGTAGTGTATGTTTGAGAGAGTGTGTGTTAATATTTGCTCTCATATGAATCATTTCTTGTTTGACACTTGGCCAATCAGGTGATGGGGCGGGGCAGAGCACTGATGTGTCAGGCCATGACTCCTGATAGGCTCCCTGCAAATCATCAGGATGCATCACGCTAGAAGTTGGCCTTTCGGCACAGATCTAGGATCAGCTTACCACCCCTAATTCCTAACCTTCACCATTAGGGAGAAAAACACGAAACAGACCTTACATCAGCATGTAGGGCCAACATAATTGTACTCCTATCTGCTCATCCCAACATGGGCTACACCCACAACACCTGAGAAAGTCACCTAGCCTAACCAGAGGCAGATTCCAGTTTAACGGAAACTGCGGTTGGGAACGTTTGTCTTTTCTGCCCCGTCGGTTCCAGGTAGCACACAGTAGTTGATAGATGGAATTTTTCATTTATTTTATTTAACCTTTATTTAACTAGGCACGTCAGTTAAGAACAAATTCTTATTTACAATGACAGCCTACCCCGGCCAAACCCTAACTCGGACGATGCTGGGCCAATTGTGCGCCGCCCAATCACAGCCTGGAATTGAACCAGGGTCTGTAGTGACGCCTCTAGCACAGATGCAGTGCCTTGGGGCTCCCGATGGGAACAGGCTTGGCAGAAGTCCTCTCTGATGGAGGTGTAATTGAGAACAAGAGGGCAGGGCCTTTATGCCATGTCATGGTAGGATGGGTGGAATAGCACAGACATGCCACGTCAGCATAATCAGGACTCCTGCTACGGTCTACTGTACTGTTTGAGTTGGTATCAGGGCACCTGGGAGTCAGTGCTGTGCTCATCACTGACCTAAAATCCCCATGCATGCAATACAAAGACAGACAGACACAGAGACAGATAGACAGACACCAGTGGCGGATTTAGGCATATGCGACATGGGCAGCGACCCAGGGCGGCATCTTGCCGGGGGCGGCATGGGGCACCCCCTCCCCCATTTTTTCTATATATATATATAGATTATGTTTTTATATATTCTGAATGGTGACATTTGCGTGATCAGGTTTCTATCACTCATTTGCACGTCAATGATGTCATGTCACCATGTGGGACTGTGGGTCAATTAACCTTGTCGGACTGGGCGCCCTGATTCTAGTTTGTGAGCTACTCAGAAGTACGAGATGGGGCGGGGGGTAGGTTGACCTCAGGTCTCCCCACTGGAAGCCCGAGGTAGGGGGAGCGGGGGGATCTATCAAATAGCGCACCTCTACCTTTGTACAGTACTAATGCATTTAGTAATGCAATTAGTTGTGCTATTTAGTTTGTGTGTTTCTTGTTTGAAGTGCAATAATCAGGTTATTTTCTTTATAAGTGTCTTATTTTATTTGTGTATTTGTGTGATATAGTATTTCTACAATTTTGTTGTATTTGTGTGTTTTTTGTTAGCAATAGGGTAATAATGTAATAATTATATTATCTTTTATATACTACAATTTGTTTCTATTTGTCTTTGTTACTTATTTTTTATATTTATGAGTCTTATATTTTTCTTGATATGTTTCTATAGTTTTAAATGTTATGATTATTTATTTGTGCTGTTCCAAATGTCTGGGGGTGGCTGAAGGAGGGGTTCGCCCAACTGAGAAGACAAGAGGGGAAAGGGAGGGAGAAGACGAGAGGGGAAAGGGAGGGAGTGAGAAGACAAGAGGGGAAAGGGAGGGAGAAGACAAGAGGGGAAAGGGAGGGAGTGAGAAGACAAGACGGGAAAGGGAGGGAGAAGACGAGAGGGGAAAGGGAGGAGGAAGACAAGAGGGGAAAGGGAGAGAGTGAGAAGACAAGAGGGGAAAGGGAGGGAGTGAGAAGACAAGAGGGGAAAGGGAGGGAGGGAGAAGACAAGAGGGGAAAGGGAGGGAGTGAGAAGACAAGAGGGGAAAGGGAGGGAGTGAGAAGACAAGAGGGGAAAGGGAGGGAGTGAGAAGACAAGAGGGGAAAGGGAGGGAGTGAGAAGACAAGACGGGAAAGGGAGGGAGTGAGAAGACAAGACGGGAAAGGGAGGGAGTGAGAAGACAAGACGGGAAAGGGAGGGTGGGAGAAGACAAGAGGGGAAAGGGAGGGAGAAGACAAGAGGGGAAAGGGAGGGAGAAGATAAGAGGGGAAAGGGAGGGTGGGAGAAGACAAGAGGGGAAAGGGAGGGAGAAGACAAGAGGGGAAAGGGAGGGAGAAGATAAGAGGGGAAAGGGAGGGTGGGAGAAGACAAGAGGGGAAAGGGAGGGAGAAGACAAGAGGGGAAAGGGAGGGAGTGAGAAGACAAGAGGGGAAAGGGAGGGAGTGAGAAGACAAGAGGGGAAAGGGAGTGAGAAGACAAGAGGGGAAAGGGAGGGAGAAGACAAGAGGGGAAAGGGAGGGAGATGTCCGAGCTCAGCCTGCTACAGAGTTCCAGGGGAGAACGTGCAGAGCTATGGAGCAGTACAGAAAAACAACACGTAGGTTCAGTTTAATCAGGGAGTTCCCGCTCTGTAGAATGTGTCAGAAAAATGAAAAATACGCAGCCAAACATGTTAGCAATGCACTCTGGCAATGTTAACCTTCTCTGTGGAATGGTTTGCGTGACCCGCGAGGTTACATAGAAGACATTTAAGCCTTAAAAGGAATGTTCTGGGAATATATAAGATCCTAGAAATTAGAGTACACACCCACGGATGAACCGCCATCATTTCTGGTTCAGTTGTCTAAGTATGTATCACTCATACAAGTCCACACAGATACAGAGAACCAATGTCTAGAGAGAAGAAAAAAATAACATTTGTTTAAAAAAATGATTTGACACAACGTACTGTACATGAAACCCTGTAATCATCTGTAGGTTGTTATAATGTATGGTGACTGTGTGTTAATGTATGGTGACTGTGTGTTAATGTGTGCTGACTGTGTGTTAATGTGTGCTGACTGTGTGTTAATGTGTGGTGACTGTGTGTTAATGTGTGGTGACTGTGTGTTAATGTATGGTGACTGTGTGTTAATGTATGGTGACTGTGTGTTAATGTGTGCTGACTGTGTGTTAATGTATGGTGACTGTGTGTTAGTGTATGGTGACTGTGTGTTAATGTATGGTGACTGTGTGTTAATGTATGGTGACTGTGTGTTAATGTGTGCTGACTGTGTGTTAATGTGTGCTGACTGTGTGTTAATGTGTGGTGACTGTGTGTTAATGTATGGTGACTGTGTGTTAATGTGTGCTGACTGTGTGTTAATGTATGGTGACTGTGTGTTAATGTATGGTGACTGTGTGTTAATGTGTGCTGACTGTGTGTTAATGTGTGCTGACTGTGTGTTAATGTGTGCTGACTGTGTGTTAATGTATGGTGACTGTGTGTTAATGTGTGGTGACTGTGTGTTAATGTGTGGTGACTGTGTGTTAATGTGTGGTGACTGTGTGTTAATGTATGGTGACTGTGTGTTAATGTGTGGTGACTGTGTGTTAATGTGTGGTGACTGTGTGTTAATGTGTGGTGACTGTGTGTTAATGTGTGGTGACTGTGTGTTAATGTGTGGTGACTGTGTGTTAATGTGTGGTGACTGTGTGTTAATGTATGGTGACTGTGTGTTAATGTATGGTGACTGTGTGTTAATGTATGGTGACTGTGTGTTAATGTGTGCTGACTGTGTGTTAATGTATGGTGACTGTGTGTTAATGTGTGCTGACTGTGTGTTAATGTGTGCTGACTGTGTGTTAATGTATGGTGACTGTGTGTTAATGTGTGGTGACTGTGTGTTAATGTGTGGTGACTGTGTGTTAATGTGTGGTGACTGTGTGTTAATGTATGGTGACTGTGTGTTCATGTATGGTGACTGTGTGTTAATGTGTGGTGACTGTGTGTTAATGTATGGTGACTGTGTGTTAATGTATGGTGACTGTGTGTTAATGTATGGTGACTGTGTGTTAATGTGTGGTGACTGTGTGTTAATGTGTGGTGACTGTGTGTTAATGTGTGGTGACTGTGTGTTAATGTATGGTGACTGTGTGTTAATGTATGGTGACTGTGTGTTAATGTGTGGTGACTGTGTGTTAATGTGTGGTGACTGTGTGCTGACTGTGTGTTAATGTGTGGTGACTGTGTGTTAATGTGTGGTGACTGTGTGTTAATGTATGGTGACTGTGTGTTAATGTGTGGTGACTGTGTGTTAATGTGTGCTGACTGTGTGTTAATGTGTGGTGACTGTGTGTTAATGTGTGGTGACTGTGTGTTAATGTATGGTGACTGTGTGTTAATGTATGGTGACTGTGTTAATGTATGGTGACTGTGTGTTAATGTGTGGTGACTGTGTTAATGTATGGTGACTGTGTGTTAGTGTGTGGTGACTGTGTGTTAATGTGTGCTGACTGTGTGTTAATGTGTGGTGACTGTGTGTTAATGTGTGGTGACTGTGTGTTAATGTATGGTGACTGTGTGTTAATGTATGGTGACTGTGTTAATGTATGGTGACTGTGTGTTAATGTGTGGTGACTGTGTTAATGTATGGTGACTGTGTGTTAGTGTGTGGTGACTGTGTGTTAATGTGTGGTGACTGTGTGTTAATGTGTGGTGACTGTGTGTTAATGTATGGTGACTGTGTGTTAATGTATGGTGACTGTGTGCTGACTGTGTGTTAATGTGTGGTGACTGTGTGTTAATGTGTGGTGACTGTGTGTTAATGTATGGTGACTGTGTGTTAATGTGTGGTGACTGTGTGTTAATGTGTGGTGACTGTGTGTTAATGTGTGGTGACTGTGTTAATGTATGGTGACTGTGTGTTAATGTGTGCTGACTGTGTGTTAATGTATGGTGACTGTGTGTTAATGTGTGGTGACTGTGTGTTAATGTGTGGTGACTGTGTGTTAATGTGTGGTGACTGTGTGTTAATGTATGGTGACTGTGTGTTAATGTATGGTGACTGTGTGTTAATGTATGGTGACTGTGTGTTAATGTGTGCTGACTGTGTTAATGTATGGTGACTGTGTGTTAATGTATGGTGACTGTGTGTTAATGTGTGGTGACTGTGTGTTAATGTATGGTGACTGTGTGTTAATGTAAAGTGTGTAAACACCTATATCTCTAGCCCTCACCTCTCCTTGTCCTCTCTCTGGAGGAGAGACCTATAGGGGTTAAGGAGATGAGAGAGAGGAGTCAGCCTATAGGGGTAAGGAGAGAGAAAGGAGTCAGCCTATAGGGGTAAGGAGAGAGAGAGGAGTCAGCCTATAGGGGTAAGGAGAGAGAGAGGAGTCAGCCTATAGGGGTAAGGAGAGAGAAAGGAGTCAGCCTATAGGGGTTAAGGAGATGAGAGAGAGAGAGAGAGAGAGAGAGAGGAGTCAGCCTATAGGGGTTAAGGAGATGAGAGAGAGAGAGAGAGAGAGAGAGGAGTCAGCCTATAGGGGTAAGGAGATGAGAGAGAGGAGTCAGCCTATAGGGGTAAGGAGATGAGAGAGAGGAGTCAGCCTATAGGGGTAAGGAGATGAGAGAGAGGAGTCAGCCTATAGGGGTTAAGGAGATGAGAGAGAGGAGTCAGCCTATAGGGGGTAAGGAGAGAGAAAGGAGTCAGCCTATAGGGGTTAAGGAGATGAGAGAGAGGAGTCAGCCTATAGGGGTAAGGAGATGAGAGAGAGGAGTCAGCCTATAGGGGTTAAGGAGATGAGAGAGAGGAGTCAGCCTATAGGGGTTAAGATGATGAGAGAAAGGAGTCAGCCTATAGGGGTAAGGAGATGAGAGAGAGGAGTCAGCCTATAGGGGTTAAGGAGATGAGAGAGAGAGAGAGAGGAGTCAGCCTATAGGGGTTAAGGAGATGAGAGAGAGGAGTCAGCCTATAGGGGTTAAGGATATGAGAGAGAGGAGTCAGCCTATAGGGGTTAAGGAGATGAGAGAGAGGAGTCAGCCTATAGGGGTTAAGGAGATGAGAGAGAGGAGTCAGCCTATAGGGGTTAAGGAGATGAGAGAGAGAGAGGAGTCAGCCTATAGGGGTTAAGATGATGAGAGAGAGGAGTCAGCCTATAGGGGTTAAGGAGATGAGAGAGAGGAGTCAGCCTATAGGGGTTAAGGAGATGAGAGAGAGGAGTCAGCCTATAGGGGTTAAGGAGATGAGAGAGAGGAGTCAGCCTATAGGGGTTAAGGAGATGAGAGAGGAGTCAGCCTATAGGGGTAAGGAGATGAGAGAGAGGAGTCAGCCTATAGGGGTTAAGGAGATGAGAGAGAGGAGTCAGCCTATAGGGGTAAGGAGATGAGAGAGAGGAGTCAGCCTATAGGGGTTAAGGAGATGAGAGAGAGGAGTCAGCCTATAGGGGTAAGGAGATGAGAGAGAGGAGTCAGCCTATAGGGGTAAGGAGATGAGAGAGAGGAGTCAGCCTATAGGGGTTAAGGAGATGAGAGAGAGGAGTCAGCCTATAGGGGTTAAGATGATGAGAGAGAGGAGTCAGCCTATAGGGGTTAAGATGAGAGAGAGGAGTCAGCCTATAGGGGTTAAGGAGATGAGAGAGAGGAGTCAGCCTATAGGGGTTAAGGAGATGAGAGAGAGGAGTCAGCCTATAGGGGTTAAGATGAGAGAGAGGAGTCAGCCTATAGGGGTTAAGGATATGAGAGAGAGGAGTCAGCCTATAGGGGGTAAGGAGATGAGAGAGAGGAGTCAGCCTATAGGGGTTAAGATGATGAGAGAAAGGAGTCAGCCTATAGGGGTTAAGATGATGAGAGAAAGGAGTCAGCCTATAGGGGTTAAGGAGATGAGAGAGAGGAGTCAGCCTATAGGGGTTAAGGAGATGAGAGAGAGGAGTCAGCCTATAGGGGTTAAGGAGATGAGAGAGAGGAGTCAGCCTATAGGGGTTAAGATGATGAGAGAGAGGAGTCAGCCTATAGGGGTTAAGGAGATGAGAGAAAGGAGTCAGCCTATAGGGGTTAAGGAGATGAGAGAGAGGAGTCAGCCTATAGGGGTTAAGGAGATGAGAGAGAGGAGTCAGCCTATAGGGGTTAAGATGAGAGAGAGGAGTCAGCCTATAGGGGTTAAGGAGATGAGAGAGAGGAGTCAGCCTATAGGGGTTAAGGAGATGAGAGAGAGGAGTCAGCCTATAGGGGTTAAGGAGATGAGAGAGAGGAGTCAGCCTATAGGGGTTAAGATGAGAGAGAGGAGTCAGCCTATAGGGGTTAAGGAGATGAGAGAGAGGAGTCAGCCTATAGGGGTTAAGGAGATGAGAGAGAGAGAGAGAGGAGTCAGCCTACAGGGGTTAAGATGATGAGAGAAAGGAGTCAGCCTATAGGGGTTAAGGAGATGAGAGAGAGGAGTCAGCCTATAGGGGTTAAGGAGATGAGAGAGAGAGAGAGAGGAGTCAGCCTACAGGGGTTAAGATGATGAGAGAGAGGAGTCAGCCTATAGGGGTTAAGGAGATGAGAGAGAGGAGTCAGCCTATAGGGGTTAAGGAGATGAGAGAGGAGTCAGCCTATAGGGGTTAAGGAGATGAGAGAGGAGTCAGCCTATAGGGGTTAAGGAGATGAGAGAGAGGAGTCAGCCTATAGGGGTTAAGGAGATGAGAGAGAGAGAGGAGTCAGCCTATAGGGGTTAAGGAGATGAGAGAGAGGAGTCAGCCTACAGGGGTTAAGGAGATGAGAGAGAGGAGTCAGCCTATAGGGGTTAAGGAGATGAGAGAGAGGAGTCAGCCTACAGGGGTTAAGGAGATGAGAGAGAGGAGTCAGCCTATAGGGGTTAAGGAGATGAGAGAGAGGAGTCAGCCTATAGGGGTAAGAAGATGAGAGAGAGGAGTCAGCCTATAGGGGTTAAGGAGATGAGAGAGAGGAGTCAGCCTATAGGGGTTAAGGAGATGAGAGAGAGGAGTCAGCCTATAGGGGTTAAGGAGATGAGAGAGAGGAGTCAGCCTATAGGGGTTAAGGAGATGAGAGAGAGGAGTCAGCCTATAGGGGTTAAGGAGATGAGAGAGAGGAGTCAGCCTATAGGGGTTAAGGAGATGAGAGAGAGAGAGAGAGGAGTCAGCCTATAGGGGTAAGGAGATGAGAGAGAGGAGTCAGCCTACAGGGGTTAAGGAGATGAGAGAGAGGAGTCAGCCTATAGGGGTTAAGGAGATGAGAGAGAGGAGTCAGCCTATAGGGGTTAAGGAGATGAGAGAGAGGAGTCAGCCTATAGGGGTAAGGAGATGAGAGAGAGGAGTCAGCCTATAGGGGTTAAGGAGATGAGAGAGAGGAGTCAGCCTATAGGGGTTAAGGAGATGAGAGAGAGGAGTCAGCCTATAGGGGTTAAGGAGATGAGAGAGAGGAGTCAGCCTATAGGGGTTAAGGAGATGAGAGAAAGGAGTCAGCCTATAGGGGTTAAGGAGATGAGAGAGAGGAGTCAGCCTATAGGGGTTAAGGAGATGAGAGAGAGAGAGAGAGGAGTCAGCCTATAGCGGTTAAGGAGATGAGAGAGAGGAGTCAGCCTATAGGGGTTAAGGAGATGAGAGAGAGGAGTCAGCCTATAGGGGTAAGGAGATGAGAGAGAGGAGTCAGCCTATAGGGGTTAAGGAGATGAGAGAGAGAGAGAGGAGTCAGCCTATAGGGGTTAAGGAGATGAGAGAGAGGAGTCAGCCTATAGGGGTTAAGGAGATGAGAGAGAGGAGTCAGCCTATAGGGGTTAAGGAGATGAGAGAGAGGAGTCAGCCTATAGGGGTAAGGAGATGAGAGAGAGGAGTCAGCCTATAGGGGTAAGGAGATGAGAGAGAGGAGTCAGCCTATAGGGGTTAAGGAGATGAGAGAGAGGAGTCAGCCTATAGGGGTTAAGGAGATGAGAGAGAGGAGTCAGCCTATAGGGGTTAAGGAGATGAGAGAGAGGAGTCAGCCTATAGGGGTTAAGATGAGAGAGAGGAGTCAGCCTATAGGGGTTAAGGAGATGAGAGAGAGGAGTCAGCCTATAGGGGTTAAGGAGATGAGAGAGAGGAGTCAGCCTATAGGGGGTAAGGAGATGAGAGAGAGGAGTCAGCCTATAGGGGTTAAGGAGATGAGAGAGAGGAGTCAGCCTATAGGGCTTAAGGAGATGAGAGAGAGGAGTCAGCCTATAGGGGTTAAGGAGATGAGAGAGAGGAGTCAGCCTATAGGGGTTAAGGAGATGAGAGAGAGGAGTCAGCCTATAGGGGGTAAGGAGATGAGAGAGAGAGAGGAGTCAGCCTATAGGGGTTAAGGAGATGAGAGAGAGGAGTCAGCCTATAGGGGGTAAGGAGATGAGAGAGAGGAGTCAGCCTATAGGGGTTAAGGAGATGAGAGAGAGGAGTCAGCCTATAGGGCTTAAGGAGATGAGAGAGAGGAGTCAGCCTATAGGGGTTAAGGAGATGAGAGAGAGGAGTCAGCCTATAGGGGTTAAGGAGATGAGAGAGAGGAGTCAGCCTATAGGGGTTAAGGAGATGAGAGAGAGAGAGGAGTCAGCCTATAGGGGTTAAGGAGATGAGAGAGAGGAGTCAGCCTATAGGGGTAAGGAGATGAGAGAGAGGAGTCAGCCTATATGGGTTAAGGAGATGAGAGAGAGGAGTCAGCCTATAGGGGTTAAGGAGATGAGAGAGAGGAGTCAGCCTATAGGGCTTAAGGAGATGAGAGAGAGGAGTCAGCCTATAGGGGTTAAGGAGATGAGAGAGAGGAGTCAGCCTATAGGGGTTAAGGAGATGAGAGAAAGGAGTCAGCCTATAGGGCTTAAGGAGATGAGAGAGGAGTCAGCCTATAGGGGTAAGGAGATGAGAGAGAGGAGTCAGCCTATAGGGGGTAAGGAGATGAGAGAGAGGAGTCAGCCTATAGGGGTTAAGGAGATGAGAGAGAGGAGTCAGCCTATAGGGGTTAAGGAGATGAGAGAGAGGAGTCAGCCTATAGGGGTTAAGGAGATGAGAGAGAGGAGTCAGCCTATAGGGGTTAAGGAGATGAGAGAGAGGAGTCAGCCTATAGGGGTTAAGGAGATGAGAGAAAGGAGTCAGCCTATAGGGGTTAAGGAGATGAGAGAGAGGAGTCAGCCTATAGGGGTTAAGGAGATGAGAGAGAGAGAGAGAGGAGTCAGCCTATAGCGGTTAAGGAGATGAGAGAGAGGAGTCAGCCTATAGGGGTTAAGGAGATGAGAGAGAGGAGTCAGCCTATAGGGGTAAGGAGATGAGAGAGAGGAGTCAGCCTATAGGGGTTAAGGAGATGAGAGAGAGAGAGAGGAGTCAGCCTATAGGGGTTAAGGAGATGAGAGAGAGGAGTCAGCCTATAGGGGTTAAGGAGATGAGAGAGAGGAGTCAGCCTATAGGGGTTAAGGATATGAGAGAGAGGAGTCAGCCTATAGGGGTAAGGAGATGAGAGAGAGGAGTCAGCCTATAGGGGTTAAGGAGATGAGAGAGAGGAGTCAGCCTATAGGGGTTAAGGAGATGAGAGAGAGGAGTCAGCCTATAGGGGTTAAGGAGATGAGAGAGAGGAGTCAGCCTATAGGGGTTAAGATGAGAGAGAGGAGTCAGCCTATAGGGGTTAAGGAGATGAGAGAGAGGAGTCAGCCTATAGGGGTTAAGGAGATGAGAGAGAGGAGTCAGCCTATAGGGGGTAAGGAGATGAGAGAGAGGAGTCAGCCTATAGGGGTTAAGGAGATGAGAGAGAGGAGTCAGCCTATAGGGCTTAAGGAGATGAGAGAGAGGAGTCAGCCTATAGGGGTTAAGGAGATGAGAGAGAGGAGTCAGCCTATAGGGGTTAAGGAGATGAGAGAGAGGAGTCAGCCTATAGGGGGTAAGGAGATGAGAGAGAGAGAGGAGTCAGCCTATAGGGGTTAAGGAGATGAGAGAGAGGAGTCAGCCTATAGGGGGTAAGGAGATGAGAGAGAGGAGTCAGCCTATAGGGGTTAAGGAGATGAGAGAGAGGAGTCAGCCTATAGGGCTTAAGGAGATGAGAGAGAGGAGTCAGCCTATAGGGGTTAAGGAGATGAGAGAGAGGAGTCAGCCTATAGGGGTTAAGGAGATGAGAGAGAGGAGTCAGCCTATAGGGGGTAAGGAGATGAGAGAGAGAGAGGAGTCAGCCTATAGGGGTTAAGGAGATGAGAGAGAGGAGTCAGCCTATAGGGGTTAAGGAGATGAGAGAGAGGAGTCAGCCTATAGGGGTTAAGGAGATGAGAGAGAGGAGTCAGCCTATAGGGGTTAAGGAGATGAGAGAGAGGAGTCAGCCTATAGGGCTTAAGGAGATGAGAGAGAGGAGTCAGCCTATAGGGGTTAAGGAGATGAGAGAGAGGAGTCAGCCTATAGGGGTTAAGGAGATGAGAGAAAGGAGTCAGCCTATAGGGGTTAAGGAGATGAGAGAGAGGAGTCAGCCTATAGGGGTAAGGAGATGAGAGAGAGGAGTCAGCCTATAGGGGGTAAGGAGATGAGAGAGAGGAGTCAGCCTATAGGGGTAAGGAGAGAGAAAGAAGTCAGCCTATAGGGGTTAAGGAGATGAGAGAGAGGACAGGTAAACAGAGAGGACAGGTAAACAGAGAGGACAGGTAAACAGAGAGGACAGGTAAACAGAGAGGACAGGTAAACAGAGAGGACAGGTAAACAGAGAGGACAGGTAAACAGAGAGGACAGGTAAACAGAGAGGACATAGCATGGCTCTATCTGAGAAACCTCTTCATATGAAAAAGATGACGCCGAAGAACAAGGCTGACGTTTTACATTCTCTCAACCAATTGTGCTGATTTGTTAGTTTTTTTGCGCAACTTATTTTTTACATAATGTTGCTACCGTCTCTTATGACCGAAAATTACTTCTGGACATCAGAACAGCGATTACTCACCGCGGACTGGAAGAAACTTTTTCCTTTAACGAGTCTGACGAGAAGGATATACTGCTTTCACTGGAACAGGCCCAGATGCCCGTCATTTGCTTGAAGAAAAGACGCAGGAAAAGGGGCTGCAGATCGGGCAGCCTGCTGAGAATCCGTAGCCGCGCGAGTAAACTCCCACTGCCATCCGTTCTTCTAACGTGCAATAATTGGAAAATAAAATTGATGACGTACGATTAAGATGATCCTACCAACGGGACATTAAAAACGGAAATATCTTATGTTTCATCGAGATGTGGCTGAACAACGATATGGATAATATAGAGCTGGAGGGAATTTTCATGCACCGGCAGAACAGAGAAGCTACGTCTGGTAAGACGAGGAGTGGGGGTGTATCTATTTGTCAATAACAGCTGGCGCGCAATGTCTAATATTAAAGAAGTCTCGAGGTATTGCTCGCCTGAGGTAGAGTACTGATAAGAGTACTGATAAGCTGTAGACCACACTATCTACCAAGAGAGTTCTCATCTATATTATTCGTAGCCGTCTATTTACCACCACAGAATGAAGCTGGCACTAAGACCGCTCTCAACCAACTATATAAGGCCATAAGCAAAGAAGAAAATGCTCACCCAGAAGCTGCGCTCCTAGTGGCCAGGGACTTTAATGCAGGCAAACTTAAATCAGTTTTACCAAATTTTTACCAGCATGTCATATGTGCAACCAGAGTTAACAAATTCCTAGACCACCTTTACTCCACACACAGAGATGCATACAAAGCTCTCCCCCTCCCTCCATTTAGCAAATCTGACCATAATTCTATCCACCCGATTCCTGCTTACAAGCAAAAACTAAAGCAGGAAGTACCAGTGACTGGCTCAATACGGAAGTGGTCAGATGACACGGATGCTACACTACAGGACTGTTTTGCTAGCACAGACTGGAATATGTTCCGGGATTCATCCAATGGCATTGAGGAGTTTACCACCTCAGTCACCAGCTTTATCAATAAGTGCATTGACGACGTCGTCCCCACAGTGACCGTACATACATATTCAAACCAGAAGCCATGGATTACAGGCAACATCTGCATCGAGCTAAAGGCTAGAGCTGCCGCTTTCAAGGAGCAGGAGAATAATCCGGACGCTTATAAGAAATCCCGCTATGCCCTCAGACGAACAATCAAACAAGCAAAGCGTCAATACAGGATTAAGATTGTATTCTACTACACCAGCTCTGACGCTCGTCAGATGTGGCAGGGCTTGAAAACTATTATGGACAACAAAGGGAAACCCTGACGCGAGTTGCCCAGTGACGCGAGCCTACCAGACGAGCTAAATGCCTTTTTCGCTCGCTTCGAGGCAAGCAACACTGAAGCATGCACGAGAGCACCAGCTGTTGTGGATGACTGTGTGATAACGCTCTCGGTAGCCGATGTGAACAAAACCTTTAACAGGTCAACATTCACAAAGCCGCTGGGCCAGACAGAATACCAGGACGTGTACTCAAAGCATGCACGGACCAACTGTCAAGTATCTTCACTGACATTTTCAACCTTCCCCTGACCGAGTCAGTAACACCTACATGTTTCAAGCAGACCACCATAGTCCATGTGCACAAGAAAGCGAAGGTAACCTGCCTAAATGATTACCGCCCTGTAGCACTCACGTTGGTAGCCATGAAGTGCTTTGAAAGGCTGGTCATGGCTCATATCAACAGCATCCTCCCGGACACCCTAGACCCACTCCAATTCGCATACCGCCCCAACAGATCCACAGATGATGGAATCTCAATCGCACTCCACACTGCCCTTTCAAAAGGAACACCTATGTGAGAATGCTGTTCATTGACTACAGCTCAGCGTTCGACACCATAGTGCCCACGAAGCTCATCACTAAGCTAAGGACTCTGGAACTAAACACCTCCCTCTGCAACTGGTTTTTGGACATCCTGACGGGCCACCCCCAGGTGGTAAGAGTAGGCAACAACACATCTGCCACGCTGATCCTTAACACTGGGGCGTGTACTTAGTCCACTCCTGTATTCCATGTTCACCCACGACTGCGTGGCCAAACACGACTCCAACACCATCATTAAGTTTGCTGATGACACAACATAGGTAGGCCTGATCACCGACAACGATGAGACGGACTATAGGGAGGAGGTCAGAGAACTGGCAGTGTGGTGCCAGGACAACAACCTCTCCCTCAGTGTGTGCAAGACAAACGAGCTGATCGTGGAGTACAGGAAAAGGCGGGCCGAACAGGCCCCCATTAACATCGACGGGGCTGTAGTGGAGCGGGTTGAGAGTTTCCTTGGCGTCCACATCACCAACATACTATCATGGTCCAAACATACCAAGACAGTCATGAAGAGGGCACGACAAAACCTATTCCCCCTCAGGAGACTGAAAAGATTTGGCATGGGTCCCCAGATCCTCAAAAGGTTCTACAGCTGCACCATCGAGAGCATCCTGACCGGTTGCATCACCGCCTGGTATGGCAACTGCTCGGCATCTGACCGTAAGGCGCTACACAGAGGGTAGTGCGTATGGCCCAGTACATCACTGGGGCCAAGCTTCCTGCCATCCAGGACTGATATAATAGGCAGTGTCAGAGGAAAGCCCATAAAATTGTCAGGGACTCCAGTCATCCAAGTTATAGACTGTTTTCTCTGCTACCACACGGCAAGCGGTACCGGAGCGCCAAGTGTAGGACCAAAAGGCTCCTCAACAGCTTCTACCCGCAAGCCATAAGACTGCTGAACAATTCGCACCAGACTATTTACATTGACACCCCCCCCCCTCTCCCTTTTGTACACTGCTGCTACTCTGTTTATTATCTATACATAGTCACTTCACCACAACCTACATGTACACTGCTGCTACTCTCTGTTTATTATCTATACATAGTCACTTCACCCCAACCTACATGTACACTGCTGCTACTCTCTGTTTATTATCTATACATAGTCACTTCAACCCTACCTACATGTACACTGCTGCTACTCTCTGTTTATTATCTATACATAGTCACTTCACCCCTACCTACATGTACACTGCTGCTACTCTCTGTTTATTATCTATACATAGTCACTTCACCCCTACCTACATGTACACTGCTGTTACTCGCTGTTTATTATCTATGCATAGTCACTTCACCCCTACCTACATGTACACTGCTGCTACTCGCTGTTTATTATCTATGCATAGTCACTTCACCCCAACCTACATGTACACTGCTGCTACTCTCTGTTTATTATCTATACATAGTCACTTCAACCCTACCTACATGTACACTGCTGCTACTCTCTGTTTATTATCTATACATAGTCACTTCACCCCTACCTACATGTACACTGCTGCTACTCTCTGTTTATTATCTATACATAGTCACTTCACCCCTACCTACATGTACACTGCTGTTACTCGCTGTTTATTATCTATGCATAGTCACTTCACCCCTACCTACATGTACACTGCTGCTACTCGCTGTTTATTATCTATGCATAGTCACTTCACCCCAACCTACATGTACACTGCTGCTACTCTCTGTTTATTATCTATACATAGTCACTTCACCCCAACCTACATGTACACTGCTGCTACTCTCTGTTTATTATCTATACATAGTCACTTCACCCCTACCTACATGTACACTGCTGCTACTCTGTTTATTATCTATACATAGTCACTTCACCCCTACCTACATGTACACTGCTGCTACTCTGTTTATTATCTATACATAGTCACTTCACCCCTACCTACATGTACACTGCTGCTACTCTCTGTTTATTATCTATACATAGTCACTTCACCCCTACCTACATGTACACTGCTGCTACTCTCTGTTTATTATCTATACATAGCCACTTCACCCCAACCTACATGTACACTGCTGCTACTCTCTGTTTATTATCTATACATAGTCACTTTACCCCTACCTACATGTACACTGCTGCTACTATCTGTTTATTATCTATACATAGTCACTTCGTCCCCACCTACATGTACACTGCTGCTACTCTCTGTTTATTATCTATACATAGTCACTTCACCCCAACCTACATGTACACTGCTGCTACTCTCTGTTTATTATCTATACATAGTCACTTCACCCCTACCTACATGTACACTGCTGCTACTCTCTGTTTATTATCTATGCATAGTCACTTTACCCCTACCTACATGTACACTGCTGCTACTCTCTGTTTATTATCTATGCATAGTCACTTCACCCCTACCTACATGTACACTGCTGCTACTCTCTGTTTATTATCTATACATAGTCACTTCACCCCTACCTACATGTACACTGCTGTTACTCGCTGTTTATTATCTATGCATAGTCACTTCACCCCTACCTACATGTACACTGCTGCTACTCGCTGTTTATTATCTATGCATAGTCACTTCACCCCAACCTACATGTACACTGCTGCTACTCTCTGTTTATTATCTATACATAGTCACTTCAACCCTACCTACATGTACACTGCTGCTACTCTCTGTTTATTATCTATACATAGTCACTTCACCCCTACCTACATGTACACTGCTGCTACTCTCTGTTTATTATCTATACATAGTCACTTCACCCCTACCTACATGTACACTGCTGTTACTCGCTGTTTATTATCTATGCATAGTCACTTCACCCCTACCTACATGTACACTGCTGCTACTCGCTGTTTATTATCTATGCATAGTCACTTCACCCCAACCTACATGTACACTGCTGCTACTCTCTGTTTATTATCTATACATAGTCACTTCACCCCAACCTACATGTACACTGCTGCTACTCTCTGTTTATTATCTATACATAGTCACTTCACCCCTACCTACATGTACACTGCTGCTACTCTGTTTATTATCTATACATAGTCACTTCACCCCTACCTACATGTACACTGCTGCTACTCTGTTTATTATCTATACATAGTCACTTCACCCCTACCTACATGTACACTGCTGCTACTCTCTGTTTATTATCTATACATAGTCACTTCACCCCTACCTACATGTACACTGCTGCTACTCTCTGTTTATTATCTATACATAGCCACTTCACCCCAACCTACATGTACACTGCTGCTACTCTCTGTTTATTATCTATACATAGTCACTTTACCCCTACCTACATGTACACTGCTGCTACTATCTGTTTATTATCTATACATAGTCACTTCGTCCCCACCTACATGTACACTGCTGCTACTCTCTGTTTATTATCTATACATAGTCACTTCACCCCAACCTACATGTACACTGCTGCTACTCTCTGTTTATTATCTATACATAGTCACTTCACCCCCACCTACATGTACACTGCTGCTACTCTCTGTTTATTATCTATGCATAGTCACTTTACCCCTACCTACATGTACACTGCTGCTACTCTCTGTTTATTATCTATGCATAGTCACTTCACCCCTACCTACATGTACACTGCTGCTACTCTCTGTTTATTATCTATACATAGTCACTTCACCCCCACCTACATGTACACTGCTGCTACTCTCTGTTTATTATCTATACATAGTCACTTTACCCCTACCTACATGTACACTGCTGCTACTCTCTGTTTATTATCTATACATAGTCACTTCACCCCCACCTACATGTACACTGCTGCTACTCTCTGTTTATTATCTATGCATAGTCACTTCACCCCCACCTACATGTACACTGCTGCTACTCTCTGTTTATTATCTATACATAGTCACTTTACCCCTACCTACATGTACACTGCTGCTACTCTCTGTTTATTATCTATACATAGTCACTTCACCCCAACCTACATGTACACTGCTGCTACTCTCTGTTTATTATCTATACATAGTCACTTCACCCCTACCTACATGTACACTGCTGCTACTCTCTGTTTATTATCTATACATAGTCACTTCACCCCTACCTACATGTACACTGCTGCTACTCTCTGTTTATTATCTATACATAGTCACTTCACCCCAACCTACATGTACACTGCTGCTACTCTCTGTTTATTATCTATACATAGTCACTTCACCCCAACCTACATGTACACTGCTGCTACTCTCTGTTTATTATCTATACATAGTCACTTCACCCCTACCTACATGTACACTGCTGCTACTCTCTGTTTATTATCTATGCATAGTCACTTCACCCCTACCTACATGTACACTGCTGCTACTCTCTGTTTATTATCTATACATAGTCACTTCACCCCTACCTACATGTACACTGCTGCTACTCTCTGTTTATTATCTATGCATAGTCACTTCACCCCCACCTACATGTACACTGCTGCTACTCTCTGTTTATTATCTATACATAGTCACTTTACCCCTACCTACATGTACACTGCTGCTACTCTCTGTTTATTATCTATACATAGTCACTTCACCCCAACCTACATGTACACTGCTGCTACTCTCTGTTTATTATCTATACATAGTCACTTCACCCCTACCTACATGTACACTGCTGCTACTCTCTGTTTATTATCTATACATAGTCACTTCACCCCTACCTACATGTACACTGCTGCTACTCTCTGTTTATTATCTATACATAGTCACTTCACCCCAACCTACATGTACACTGCTGCTACTCTCTGTTTATTATCTATACATAGTCACTTCACCCCAACCTACATGTACACTGCTGCTACTCTCTGTTTATTATCTATACATAGTCACTTCACCCCTACCTACATGTACACTGCTGCTACTCTCTGTTTATTATCTATACATAGTCACTTCACCCCAACCTACATGTACACTGCTGCTACTCTGTTTATTATCTATACATAGTCACTTCACCACAACCTACATGTACACTGCTGCTACTCTCTGTTTATTATCTATACATAGTCACTTCACCCCTACCTACATGTACACTGCTGCTACTCTCTGTTTATTATCTATACATAGTCACTTCACCTCTACCTACATGTACACTGCTGCTACTCTCTGTTTATTATCTATACATAGTCACTTCACCTCTACCCACATGTACACTGCTGCTACTATCTGTTTATTATCTATACATAGTCACTTCACCTCTACCTACATGTACACTGCTGCTACTCTCTGTTTATTATCTATACATAGTCACTTCACCCCTACCTACATGTACACTGCTGCTACTCTCTGTTTATTATCTATGCATAGTCACTTCACCCCTACCTACATGTACACTGCTGCTACTCTCTGTTTATTATCTATACATAGTCACTTCACCCTACCTACATGTACACTGCTGCTACTCTCTGTTTATTATCTATACATAGTCACTTCACCCCTACCTACATGTACACTGCTGCTACTCTCTGTTTATTATCTATACATAGTCACTTCACCCCTACCTACATGTACACTGCTGCTACTCTCTGTTTATTATCTATACATAGTCACTTCACCCCTACCTACATGTACACTGCTGCTACTCTCTGTTTATTATCTATACATAGTCACTTCACCCCTACCTACATGTACACTGCTGCTACTCTCTGTTTATTATCTATACATAGTCACTTCACCCCTACCTACATGTACACTGCTGCTACTCTCTGTTTATTATCTATACATAGTCACTTCACCCCTACCTACATGTACACTGCTGCTACTATCTGTTTATTATCTATACATAGTCACTTCACCCCTACCTACATGTACACTGCTGCTACTCTCTGTTTATTATCTATACATAGTCACTTCACCCCCACCTACATGTACACTGCTGCTACTCTCTGTTTATTATCTATGCATAGTCACTTCACCCCTACCTACATGTACACTGCTGCTACTCTCTGTTTATTATCTATACATAGTCACTTCACCCCAACCTACATGTACACTGCTGCTACTCTCTGTTTATTATCTATACATAGTCACTTCACCCTACCTACATGTACACTGCTGCTACTCTCTGTTTATTATCTATACATAGTCACTTCACCCCTACCTACATGTACACTGCTGCTACTCTCTGTTTATTATCTATACATAGTCACTTCACCCCTACCTACATGTACACTGCTGCTACTCTCTGTTTATTATCTATACATAGTCACTTCACCCCAACCTACATGTACACTGCTGCTACTCTCTGTTATTATCTATACATTAGTCACTTCTACCCCTACCTACATGTACACTGCTGCTACTCTCTGTTTATTATCTATGCATAGTCACTTCACCCCACCTACATG
>NW_024057998.1:57500-73527 GCF_016432855.1 Salvelinus namaycush | reverse complement strand
CTGAGCAATGGCAGTTAACCCACTGTTCCCCTACAAGGCAGTTAATCCACTGTTCCCCTGAACAAGGCAGTTAACCCACTGTTCCCTGAACAAGGCAGTTAATCCACTGTTCCCCTGAACAAGCAGTTAACCCACTGTTCCCCTGAACAAGGCAGTTAACCCACTGTTCCCCTGAACAAGGCAGTTAACCCACCTGTTCCCCTGAACAAGGCAGTTAACCCACTGTTCCCTGAACAAGGCAGTTAACCCACTGTTCCCCTGAACAAGGCAGTTAACCCACTGTTCCCTGAACAAGGCAGTTAACCCACTGTTCCCCTGAACAAGGCAGTTAACCCACTGTTTCCATGAACAAGGCAGTTAATCCACTGTTCCCCTGAACAAGGCAGTTAATCCACTGTTCCCCTGAACAAGGCAGTTAACCCACTGTTCCCTGAACAAGGTAGTTAACCACTGTTCCCCTGAACAAGGCAGTTAACCCACTGTTTCCCCGAACAAGGCAGTTAACCCACTGTCGTTCTGCCCATGAACAAGGCAGTTAACCCACTGTTCCCCCTGAACAAGGCAGTTAACCCACTGTTCCCCTGAACAAGGCAGTTAATCCACTGTTCCCCTGAACAAGGCAGTTAATCCACTGTTCCCCTGAACAAGGCAGTTAACCCACTGTTCCCCTGAACAAGGTAGTTAACCCACTGTTCCCCTGAACAAGGCAGTTAACCCACTGTTTCCCTGAACAAGGCAGTTAATCCACTGTTCCCCTGAACAAGGCAGTTAACCCACTGTTCCCTGAACAAGGCAGTTAACCCACTGTTCCCCTGAACAAGGTAGTTAACCCACTGTTCCCCTGAACAAGGCAGTTAACCCACTGTTCCCCTGAACAAGGCAGTTAACCCACTGTCGTTCTGCCCCTGAACAAGGCAGTTAACCCACTGTTCCCCTGATCAAGGCAGTTAATCAACTGTTCCCGCTGCCAAGGCAGTTAACCCACTGTTCCCTGAACGAAGGAGTTTAATCCACTTGTCCACTGTTCCCCTGAACAAGGCAGTTAACCCATGTTCCCCTGAACAAGGCAGGTTAAACCCACTGTTCCCGGAACAAGGTAGTTAACCCACTGTTCCCCTGAACAAGGCAGTTAACCCAGTGTTCCCCTGAACAAGGCAGTTACCCACTGTTCCCCTGAACAAGGCAGTTAACCACTGTTCCCCTGAACAAGGCAGTTAACCCACTGTCGGTTGTTCCCCCTGAACAAGGCAGTTAACCCACTGTTCCCCTGAACAAGGTAGTTAACCCACTGTTCCCCTGAACAAGGCAGTTAACCCACTGTTTCCCTGAACAAGGCAGTTAATCCACTGTTCCCCTGAACAAGGCAGTTAACCAACTGTTCCCCTGAACAAGGCAGTTAACCCACTGTTCCCCTGAACAAGGTAGTTAACCCACTGTTCCCCTGAACAAGGCCGTTAACCCACTGTTCCCCTGAACAAGGCAGTTAACCCACTGTCGTTCTGCCCCTGAACAAGGCAGTTAACCCACTGTTCCCCTGATCAAGGCAGTTAATCAACTGTTCCCCCTGAACAAGGCAGTTAACCCACTGTTCCCCTGAACAAGGCAGTTAATCCACTGTTCCCCTGAACAAGGCAGTTAACCACTGTTCCCCTGAACAAGGCAGTTAACCACTGTTCCCCTGAACAAGGCAGTTAACCCACTGTTCCCCTGAACAGGCAGTTAACCCACTGTTCCCCTGAACAAGGCAGTTAACCCACTGTTCCCCTGAACAAGGCAGTTAACCCACTGTTCCCCTGAACAAGGCAGTTAACCCACTGTTCCCCTGAACAAGGCAGTTAACCCACTGTTCCCCTGAACAAGGCAGTTAATCCACTGTTCCCCTGAACAAGGCAGTTAACCCACTGTTCCCCTGAACAAGGCAGTTAAACCACTGTTCCCCTGAACAAGGTAGTTAACCCACTGTTCCCTGAACAAGGCAGTTAACCCACTGTTACCCTGAACAAGGCAGTTAACCCACTGTTCCCCTGAACAAGGCAGTTAACCCACTGTTCCCCTGAACAAGGCAGTTAACCCACTGTTCCCCTGAACAAGGCAGTTAACCCACTGTTCCCCTGAACAAGGCAGTTAACCCACTGTTCCCCTGAACAAGGCAGTTAATCCACTGTTCCCCTGAACAAGGCAGTTAACCCACTGTTCCCCTGAACAAGGCAGTTAAACCACTGTTCCCCTGAACAAGGTAGTTAACCCACTGTTCCCCTGAACAAGGCAGTTAACCCACTGTTCCCCTGAACAAGGCAGTTAACCCACTGTTCCCCTGAACAAGGCAGTTAACCCACTGTTCCCCTGAATAAGGCAGTTAACCCACTGTTCCCTGAACAAGGCAGTTAACCCACCTGTTCCCCTGAACAAGGCAGTTAACCCACTGTTCCCCTGAACAAGGCAGTTAACCCACTGTTCCCCTGAACAAGGCAGTTAACCCACTGTTCCCCTGAACAAGGCAGTTAACCCACTGTTCCCCTGAACAAGGCAGTTAACCCACTGTTCCCCTGAACAAGGCAGTTAACCCACTGTTCCCCTGAACAAGGCAGTAACCCACTGTTCCCTGAACAAGGTAGTTAACCCACTGTTCCCCTGAACAAGGCAGTTAAACCCACGTTCCCGAACAAGCAGTTATCTGCCCCTGAACAAGGCAGTTAACCCACTGTTCCCCTGAACAAGGCAGTTAACCCACTGTTCCCCTGAACAAGGCAGTTAACCCACTGTTCCCCTGAACAAGGCAGTTAACCCACTGTCTCCCCTGAACAAGGCAGTTAACCCACTGTTTCACCTGAACAAGGCAGTTAACCCACTGTTCCCCTGATCAAGGCAGTTAACCCACTGTTCCCCTGAACAAGGCAGTTAACCCACTGTTCCCTGAACAAGGCAGTTAATCCCACTGTTCCCCTGAACAAGGCAGTTAACCCACTGTTCCCCTGAACAAGGCAGTTAACCCACTGTTCCCCTGAACAAGGTAGTTAACCCACTGTTCCCCTGAACAAGGCAGTTAACCCAGTGTTCCCCTGAACAAGGCAGTTAACCCACTGTTCCCCTGAACAAGGCAGTTAACCCACTGTTCCCCTGAACAAGGCAGTTAACCCACTGTCGTTCTGCCCCTGAACAAGGCAGTTAACCCACTGTTCCCCTGAACAAGGCAGTTAATCCCACTGTTCCCCTGAACAAGGCAGTTAACCCACTGTTCCCCTGAATCAAGGCAGTTAATCCCACTGTTCCCCTGAACAAGGCAGTTAACCCACTGTTCCCCTGAACAAGGCAGTTAATCCACTGTTCCCCTGAACAAGGCAGTTAACCCACTGTTCCCCTGAACAAGGCAGTTAACCCACTGTTCCCCTGAACAAGGTAGTTAACCCACTGTTCCCCTGAACAAGGCAGTTAACCCAGCTGTTCCCCTGAACAAGGCAGTTAACCCACTGTTCCCCTGAACAAGGCAGTTAACCCACTGTTCCCCTGAACAAGGCAGTTAACCACTGTTCCCCCTGAACAAGGCAGTTAACCCACTGTTCCCCTGAACAAGGCAGTTAATCCACTGTTCCCCTGAACAAGGCAGTTAACCCACTGTTCCCCTGAACAAGGCAGTTAACCCACTGTTCCCCTGAACAAGGCAGTTAACCCACTGTTCCCCTGAACAAGGCAGTTAACCCACTGTTCCCCTGAACAAGGCAGTTAACCCACTGTTCCCCTGAACAAGGCAGTTAACCCACTGTTCCCCTGAACAAGGCAGTTAATCCACTGTTCCCCTGAACAAGGCAGTTAACCCACTGTTCCCCTGAACAAGGCAGTTAAACCACTGTTCCCCTGAACAAGGCAGTTAACCCACTGTTCCCCTGAACAAGGCAGTTAACCCACTGTTCCCCTGAACAAGGCAGTTAACCCACTGTTCCCCTGAACAAGGCAGTTAACCCACTGTTCCCCTGAACAAGGCAGTTAACCCACTGTTCCCCTGAACAAGGCAGTTAACCCACTGTTCCCCTGAACAAGGCAGTTAACCCACTGTTCCCCTGAACAAGGCAGTTCACCCACTGTTCCCCTGAACAAGGTAGTTAACCCACTGTTCCCCTGAACAAGGCAGTTAACCCACTGTTCCCCTGAACAAGGCAGTTAATCCACTGTTCCCCTGAACAAGGCAGTTAACCAACTGTTCCCCTGAACAAGGCAGTTAACCCACTGTTCCCCTGAACAAGGTAGTTAACCCACTGTTCCCCTGAACAAGGCAGTTAACCCACTGTTCCCCTGAACAAGGCAGTTAACCCACTGTCGTTCTGCCCCTGAACAAGGCAGTTAACCCACTGTTCCCCTGATCAAGGCAGTTAATCAACTGTTCCCCTGAACAAGGCAGTTAACCCACTGTTCCCCTGAACAAGGCAGTTAATCCACTGTTCCCCTGAACAAGGCAGTTAACCCACTGTTCCCCTGAACAAGGCAGTTAACCCACTGTTCCCCTGAACAAGGTAGTTAACCCACTGTTCCCCTGAACAAGGCAGTTAACCCAGTGTTCCCCTGAACAAGGCAGTTAACCCACTGTTCCCCTGAACAAGGCAGTTAACCCACTGTTCCCCTGAACAAGGCAGTTAACCCACTGTCGTTCTGCCCCTGAACAAGGCAGTTAACCCACTGTTCCCCTGAACAAGGCAGTTAATCCACTGTTCCCCTGAACAAGGCAGTTAACCCACTGTTCCCCTGAACAAGGCAGTTAGCCCACTGTGCCCCTGAACAAGGCAGTTAACCCACTGTTCCCCTGAACAAGGCAGTTAACCCACTGTTCCCCTGAACAAGGCAGTTAATCCACTGTTCCCCTGAACAAGGCAGTTAACCCACTGTTCCCCTGAACAAGGCAGTTAAACCACTGTTCCCCTGAACAAGGTAGTTAACCCACTGTTCCCCTGAACAAGGCAGTTAACCCACTGTTACCCTGAACAAGGCAGTTAACCCACTGTTCCCCTGAACAAGGCAGTTAACCCACTGTTCCCCTGAACAAGGCAGTTAATCCACTGTTCCCCTGAACAAGGCAGTTAACCCACTGTTCCCCTGAACAAGGCAGTTAATCCACTGTTCCCCTGAACAAGGCAGTTAACCCACTGTTCCCCTGAACAAGGCAGTTAACCCACTGTTCCCCTGAACAAGGCAGTTAACCCACTGTTCCCCTGAACAAGGCAGTTAACCCACTGTTCCCCTGAACAAGGTAGTTAACCCACTGTTCCCCTGAACAAGGCAGTTAACCCACTGTTCCCCTGAACAAGGCAGTTAACCCACTGTTCCCCTGAACAAGGCAGTTAACCCACTGTTCCCCTGAACAAGGCAGTTAACCCACTGTTCCCCTGAACAAGGCAGTTAATCCACTGTTTCCCTGAACAAGGCAGTTAATCCACTGTTCCCCTGAACAAGGCAGTTAACCAACTGTTCCCCTGAACAAGGCAGTTAACCCACTGTTCCCCTGAACAAGGTAGTTAACCCACTGTTCCCCTGAACAAGGCAGTTAACCCACTGTTCCCCTGAACAAGGCAGTTAACCCACTGTCGTTCTGCCCCTGAACAAGGCAGTTAACCCACTGTTCCCCTGAACAAGGCAGTTAATCCACTGTTCCCCTGAACAAGGCAGTTAACCCACTGTTCCCCTGAACAAGGCAGTTAACCCACTGTTCCCCTGAACAAGGCAGTTAACCCACTGTTCCCCTGAACAAGGCAGTTAACCCACTGTTCCCCTGAACAAGGCAGTTAACCCACTGTTCCCCTGAACAAGGCAGTTAATCCACTGTTCCCCTGAACAAGGCAGTTAACCCACTGTTCCCCTGAACAAGGCAGTTAACCCACTGTTCCCCTGAACAAGGTAGTTAACCCACTGTTCCCCTGAACAAGGCAGTTAACCCACTGTTACCCTGAACAAGGCAGTTAACCCACTGTTCCCCTGAACAAGGCAGTTAACCCACTGTTCCCCTGAACAAGGCAGTTAACCCACTGTTCCCCTGAACAAGGCAGTTAACCCACTGTTCCCCTGAACAAGGCAGTTAATCCAATGTTCCCCTGAACAAGGCAGTTAACCCACTGTTCCCCTGAACAAGGCAGTTAAACCACTGTTACCCTGAACAAGGCAGTTAACCCACTGTTCCCCTGAACAAGGCAGTTAACCCACTGTTCCCCTGAACAAGGCAGTTAACCCACTGTTCCCCTGAACAAGGCAGTTAACCCACTGTTCCCCTGAACAAGGCAGTTAATCCACTGTTCCCCTGAACAAGGCAGTTAACCCACTGTTCCCCTGAACAAGGCAGTTAATCCACTGTTCCCCTGAACAAGGCAGTTAACCCACTGTTCCCCTGAACAAGGCAGTTAACCCACTGTTCCCCTGAACAAGGCAGTTAACCCACTGTTCCCCTGAACAAGGCAGTTAACCCACTGTTCCCCTGAACAAGGCAGTTAACCCACTGTTCCCCTGAACAAGGCAGTTAACCCACTGTTCCCCTGAACAAGGCAGTTAACCCACTGTTCCCCTGAACAAGGTAGTTAACCCACTGTTCCCCTGAACAAGGCAGTTAACCCACTGTTTCCCTGAACAAGGCAGTTAATCCACTGTTCCCCTGAACAAGGCAGTTAACCAACTGTTCCCCTGAACAAGGTAGTTAACCCACTGTTCCCCTGAACAAGGCAGTTAACCCACTGTTCCCCTGAACAAGGCAGTTAACCCACTGTTCCCCTGAACAAGGCAGTTAACCCACTGTTCCCCTGAACAAGGCAGTTAACCCACTGTTCCCCTGAACAAGGCAGTTAACCCACTGTTCCCCTGAACAAGGCAGTTAACCCACTGTCGTTCTGCCCCTGAACAAGGCAGTTAACCCACTGTTCCCCTGATCAAGGCAGTTAATCAACTGTTCCCCTGAACAAGGCAGTTAACCCACTGTTCCCCTGAACAAGGCAGTTAATCCACTGTTCCCCTGAACAAGGCAGTTAACCCACTGTTCCCCTGAACAAGGCAGTTAACCCACTGTTCCCCTGAACAAGGTAGTTAACCCACTGTTCCCCTGAACAAGGCAGTTAACCCAGTGTTCCCCTGAACAAGGCAGTTAACCCACTGTTCCCCTGAACAAGGCAGTTAACCCACTGTTCCCCTGAACAAGGCAGTTAACCCACTGTCGTTCTGCCCCTGAACAAGGCAGTTAACCCACTGTTCCCCTGAACAAGGCAGTTAATCCACTGTTCCCCTGAACAAGGCAGTTATCCCACTGTTCCCCTGAACAAGGCAGTTAACCCACTGTTCCCCTGAACAAGGCAGTTAACCCACTGTTCCCCTGAACAAGGCAGTTAACCCACTGTTCCCCTGAACAAGGCAGTTAACCCACTGTTCCCCTGAACAAGGCAGTTAACCCACTGTTCCCCTGAACAAAGCAGTTAATCCACTGTTCCCCTGAACAAGGCAGTTAATCCACTGTTCCCCTGAACAAGGCAGTTAACCCACTGTTCCCCTGAACAAGGCAGTTAAACCACTGTTCCCCTGAACAAGGTAGTTAACCCACTGTTCCCCTGAACAAGGCAGTTAACCCACTGTTCCCCTGAACAAGGCAGTTAACCCACTGTTCCCCTGAACAAGGCAGTTAACCCACTGTTCCCCTGAATAAGGCAGTTAACCCACTGTTCCCCTGAACAAGGCAGTTAACCCACTGTTCCCCTGAACAAGGCAGTTAACCCACTGTTCCCCTGAACAAGGCAGTTAACCCACTGTTCCCCTGAACAAGGCAGTTAACCCACTGTTCCCCTGAACAAGGCAGTTAACCCACTGTTCCCCTGAACAAGGCAGTTAACCCACTGTTCCCCTGAACAAGGCAGTTAACCCACTGTTCCCCTGGACAAGGCAGTTAACCCACTGTTCCCCTGAACAAGGCAGTTAACCCACTGTTCCCCTGAACAAGGCAGTTAACCCACTGTTCCCCTGGACAAGGCAGTTAACCCACTGTTCCCCTGAACAAGGCAGTTAACCCACTGTTCCCCTGGACAAGGCAGTTAACCCACTGTTCCTAGGCCGTCATTGTAACTAAGAATATGTTCTTAACTGACTTGCCTAGTTAAATATATATATATATGTGCACACTGTCCACAGAATGAGGTGGAAACTGAACTGCACTTCCTTACCTTCTGCCAAAGGTCTGACCATATTAGAGACAGATATTTCCCATTGATCACACAGATCCACAAATATTTTGAAATCAAATCAGACATTGATAAAATTCTACATCTGTTAGGAAAAATACCGTAATGTACAATCACAGCAGCAAGATGTGTGGCCCATTGCCATGAAAACAGAGCAATCAGTAGAGCACTAGAACAACATTGTAAATACCACCTATATTTATCTGTTTTGGCTTCTCACTTTTGTTTATTGTTTATTTTATTAAACATATGTTTCCCATGCCAATAAAAGCCCCTTTGAATTCACAATTGAGATAGAAAATTGAGAGGGAGATTGATGGATGGATAGATAAATAGAGAGAGAGAGAAAATTTGAATTGGTTATGTTGAATAGAATTGTGAGCTGCAGAGAGGAGGGGGGCTTATGTAAGAAAAGTTGTGTAAACAAAGTGATTAAGGAAATATCAGGTCCTTTTTTATGTCAGTAAATCCCCTTTTACATATCAACCCGCTCTCCGCTTTGAAATCTGAAAATGGTCCTCTCGCATTTGCTTGTTTAGAGTGGACCTCTCAGAGGAGGACATCGTAAATTAATACCGCTTGTTTCACAGAATAGATTTTCTGTTATAAAAGGACTACAGCATTTCAACCAGCCACTTCCCTGCCACCACAATCCCCTTAATGCTGCTATTAATGCATGTATTTTTCCCCTGAAAAAAAATAACCTATATTCTACCCTTAATTGGGGGGGGGGGGGGGGGGGGGTGATTGACGCTTTGAGCATTGCTATTTGTTAAGTGTCAGCTTTTCAGAGTCTCAGTAAAGCACAATGCATTTGTTTTCTGTTGTATTTGTTGTGTTCGCAGGGCTCACAGCAAGATCCCCCACCAACAAACAGCTTGGCTTTGATAGTCTTCTCCCCTCTCTGGGGGTGGCTCTCAAATGTCAGATTTGTCAAAGTTGTTTAGTCTTCATGATCCTGTTGTCACAACATGCCCCTACTTTCATCCCAAAATGTGTCACTCTCTTCTCCCTCTTTCAAAAACATGTTGACAGAAACAAACATTGCCTTTTTTATTTGACTTAAATATGAGACTTGTGTCATTAAAAAGCTGTCCTACTTTTTTTTTGTTGAGGGGGAGGGCAATAATTGATGTATACATATATACATATATAATAAAATGTTAGTGTACTGTAGGTAGGACTACACTGTAACAGAAAACTGTAATATATAGTGTCATTTGTTGTTATTATCAACAGAAAAATAACTCTGAAACGATTTACTGCAGCACCCTGTAAATGATGGTGCATTGTGGGAAAATTGCTGTATTTCGAGTACAGTACCATAATGGTACTGGTTCATTAACATATTGAGGCGTGCCTTGTACGAGTCTATATTTGTTGCACTTGTGAGTGAGAACGTTGCACCAATTTAGCTACTATGTGGTTATAGGGCCCAATCAATTTACATTGTAAAGGGGACAGATTGGAATGGCAGCAGATCCTAAACCTAAAATGGTTTGGGTATTTTTCCATGTCCAATGGCAGCAGATCCTAAACCTTAAATGGTTGAGTATTTTTCCATGTCCTATTGGAAATAGTTGTTTTCTGTAACGGGGAACTGAACAATAATGGGTCAGGGACATGGAAGGAATTTCAGTCCAGGACTCAAAGCGGAATGCTTTACATATCTCGGCATTCGTATTGTGGCAGAGATTGACCACATAGTCTCAACTAACTATGAGCCTGTCGTAGATTCAATAACTTAATCGATGGTCATTTTTACCTCTATCTATAATTGGCCGGATTAACATTCTGAAAATGAATGTCCTCTCAAAACGTTTGTATCTATTTCAGAACATTCCCTTGCCGCCGCCACCATCCCTCTTTACAAGGCTTAAAAAGATGTTCACTATATTTATCTGGAATAACAGACGTCCCAGAGTTCACTTGTCCTTATTGTACCTACCGTATGACAGAGGGGGGCTCCATTTGCCTAATATCCAGTGGTACTACTGGGCAGCTTCGCACTGCTATGTACTATTTTACCTCAGTCTCTCCCTTTGAGGATGGAGATTGAAATGTCTTCAGTTGTACCCAAATTACCCCTTAATCTCTACATTTACTCAGCTGATATCAAGACACAATTTTTTAAATATAATAATCCCTTTGTTTTTAATGCGATCAACGTTTGGTATGAGGTGCGGAAGTTCCTTGATGAAAGGCATTCTTTGTCTTTGTCATGTTTTAGACCTATCTGGGGAAAACACAGTTTCACTCCTGGGAGAGCTGATCCAACTATGGGCCTGCAAGGGTTATAGGAAAGGTATTTGTATGTAATTTGAAGAACTCATAGCAAAATATGACATTCCTAGACTTAAAAATATATATTTACAGCTAAGGAGCTTCCTTACGGCTGCCCAAAACCTAACAAAACTCCTTTTGTCCACTTTAGAAAATGTGATCTCAACCCATTGTAATGGTAAGGGTAGAATTCCAGCTCTATACAATATGCTAGAGTCTGGCTCACCCCGAATCCTTTCCTTGGAAGGAAGATATTTGTGAGGACATAGTCTTGGATGAATGGAGTAGTATATGTACTAAGGCTCAGACACAGACTGTGAATACTCGGCTAAAACTATTGCAATACAATTGGTTGATGCGAACATATGTAACCCCTGCTAAGTTAAATATGTTTAATAGTACAATTCCAGAGATATGCTACAAGTGCAATCACTCTAAAGGGACTCTGTTTCCTTGTCTGTGGGACGGAGAGAAAATTCTAGATTTTTGGAAGGAGGTATCACATATGATATCCCAAATAGTATCAGTAAAATTGCCTCTCCATCCCAAAGTGTTTATCCTGGGGTTGTACCCAATCAATCCTCATCTAAAGAACCAAGTACAAACACTTATAGATATGTGCTTGTTGCAAGCAAAACGCTTGATAGCTTTTGCCTGGGAAAGTGTGAGCAGGCCTAGTATTGCCCAATGGCTTAGGGGAATGCCGTCTTGCCTAACAATGGAAAATATAACATATACAGTTATGGTGCAAACAAGACACTTTGAAAAGGTTTGGGGACCATTTTTGGATTTTGTTGAGCAGAGTGATGTGGGTGAAATATTGGCTAATGAAGTGAACTCTGGGTAGTCTACTATGCTTTGTGTGCATGTGGGGTGGTGGTGAGAGGTATTCGATTGGCTTGTGGTGCTGTGTTTCATCTGAAATGTGTCCCAAATATGTTCTATCCTATTGGATCAGACCACTGTAAAATGTAATTTCGTAACACTTTTGTTTTGTTGCTGTTAACTTTTGATGTGGTTTTTGCTGTTATTTTTTTTCATGTAATATTTCTGCTTATATACTGTATGTCTTGTTAAAGAAGGAAAATAAAAAATTTGTTTTAAAAAATTCTGAAATGTATTGAGTCAATAAGTATTCAACTTCTTTCTTACGGCACGCATAAATAAGTTCAGGAGTAAACATTTCATTAACAAGCACCTAATAAGTTGCATGGACTCACTCTGTGTGAAATAATAGTGTTTAACATGATTTTGGAATGACTACCTCATCTCTGTACCCCACACATACAATTATCTGTAAGGTCCCTCAATCGAGCACTGAATTTCAACCATAGATTCAACCACAAAGATCAGGGAGGTTTTCCAATGCCTCGCAAAAAACCTATTGGTGCCCTTCTTTAAAAGCAGACATTGAATATCCCTTCGCGCATGGTGAAGTTATCAATTACACTTTGGATGGTGTATCAATACACACAGTCACCACAAAGATGCAGGCGTCCTTCCTAACTCAGTTGCCGGAGAGGACGGAAACCTCTCAGGGATTTCGCCATGAACCATAAATCAATTTTAAAACTTAAAAACAATTACAGAGTTTAACCTGTTGAGGACAGAGGGCGCTGTTTTCACTTTGGGGGAAAATCGTGCCCAATTTAAACGGCCTCGTACTCAATTCTTGCTCGTACAATATGCATATTATTATTACTATTGGATAGAAAACACTCTCTAGTTTCTAAAACCGTTTGAATTATATCTGTGAGTAAAACAGAACTCCTTTTGCAGCAAACTTCCTGACAGGAAGTGGAAGATCTGAAATCGATGCACTGTTCTAGGGGCTGCCTATTAAAGTCCTTGATATTTATTAGTTTAGATGCACTTCATACGTCTTCCACTAGATGTCGACAAGCAGTGAGAGAAGAAATTGAGTGTTTACTTGATCTGGGCTCGAATAATAGCTCTTGGCATGACGTGTCACCAGTTTCCTGTTTTCTGGAGAGCGCGAGAAGGGACCTGGATTTGCCTTCTGATAAGCTGTCGTTATGGACGACTAATATCTCCGGCTTTGATTTTATTTGATACATGTGACAATATCATCGTAAAGTATGTTTTTTCAATATAGTTTAATCAGATTATTGAAATTTTTTCGGGAGTTTTGCCGTGTTCCGTTCTCTGAGTTTGTTGACGATGGAGAGATTCGCGCCACTTGGCAAGTGTGCTTGCTAAATCGAGAGGGAAAAAGGCCGTTCTAAAACCAAACAACGATTGTTCTGGACAAAGGACCCCTTGTACAACATTCTGATGGAAGATCAGCAAAAGTAGGACCCATTTTATGATGTTATTTCATATATCTGTCGTACATGTGAACTAGTCGTTTGCGCCCAGAGTTTGGGCACTCTCTCGCTATACCTAAGCTGGATGTCGTAATGAAGTTATTTTTAGAATTCTAACACGGCGATTGCATTAAGAACTAGTGTATCTATCATTTCCTATACAACATGTATTTTTTAGTTATGTTTATGAATAGTTATTTGGTCAGAATATGTGTGTCAGAAAAAGTGTCAGAAAAATATCCGGACGTTGTGGGAAAAAGATGCTACGTTAGCACAATGTATAACCACTGATTTCAGCTCTAAATATGCACATTTTCGAACAAAACATAAGTGTATGTATAACCTGATGTTATAGGACTGTCATCTGATGAAGCTTATCAAGGTTAGTCAAAAATTATATATCTTTTGCTGGTTTATTCGCTATCGCTAACGTGCCTATTGCTATCGCTAACGTGCCTTGATGAATGAATGCGGTAGTGTGGTAGGCTATTGTAGTAAGCTAATATAATGCTATATTGTGTTTTCGCTGTAAAACACTTAAAAAAATCGGAAATATTGGCTGGATTCACAAGATGTTTGTCTTTAATTTGCTGTACACCATCGATTTTTCAGAAATGTTTTATGATGAGTATTTAGGTATTTGACGTTGGTGTCTGTAATTACTTTGGCTGCTTCGGTCCTATTTGTGACGGTAGCTGTGATGGTAGCTGCAATGTAAAACTGATTTATACCTCAAATATGCAAATTTTTCGAACAAAACATAGATTTATTGTATAACATGTTATAAGACTGTCATCTGATGAAGTTGTTTCTTGGTTAGTTTGGTTGGTTCTTGGTTAGTTAGGTTGGCTTTGTGCATGCTACCTGTGCTGTGAAAAATGTCTGTCCTTTTTTGTATTTGGTGGTGAGCTAACATAAATATATGTGGTGTTTTCGCTGTAAAACATTTTAAAAATCGGACATGTTGACTGGATTCACAAGATGTGTATCTTTCATTTGCTGTATTGGACTTGTTAATGTGTGAAAGTTAAATATTTCTAAAAAATATCTTTTGAATTTCGCGCTCTGCCTTTTCAGTGGAATGTGGGAGGAGTTCCGCTAGCGGAACGCCAGAGCCAGACAGGTTAATGGCTGTGATAGGAGAAAACTGAGGATGGATCAACAACATTGTAGTTACTTCACAATATTAACTTAAATGAAGGAAAAATATTCCAAAACATGCATCCTATTTACAATAAGACACTAAAGTAAAACTGCAAAACATTTGGCAAAGTAATTAACTTTATGTCCTGAATACAAAGCGTTATGTTTGGGGCAAAACCAACACAACCCATCACCAGCACCTGTGGTGTGTATTCATGGATGCAAAGTGAAGCCAGGCTTCCCCCCAAAAATATAAAATATATAATATCATCTTTTGTCTCTCTGTGTTTCATAATTTCATTTTAATTCATTAGAAGCTGAATGTGTCTCACTGGAGAAAGCATCCGAGTGAGCGAAACAGTGCCCCTCTGTCTCTGTGTGTGAAGGCCATCTATCTGATGCTGTCTGGTCAAAAATAGAATGACATTGTTGCAGCACGTAGCATTGAATGTAAAGGAAGCCATTGAGCATTTGGCCTCCCTTGGTAAAAAAAAAAGTATAAAATAATTTCCAATCAGCATTGAGCTAAACTGAGTGAGCTCAACTGTGAATGGCCTTGGCGCACCAATAAAAAGTGTCAAGGGAAGCCAGTTTGGATTTGTCTTCCTTCCAATCACATCACATTGAGAGCAATACGTCGTTGACAGAAACAACTTTGATTGTTTCATCTTGTTGTGTTGTTGTGCTCTAGCTAGCTAAAATTGGTCTTTTCCTAAATTAGCCATGGATGGAGATAAGGATTTGTACTTGTGGTTTTACTTAATTCTCTTTACTGGCCAATGATTATATTAGCAATTCTGATCCAACCATAAATTCATACACTGTGAACCCTGGCCCGAGAGAATGGGAGTTCAATATGAACCATGGACAGCCACATCATATTTAGCTTATATTGACTGGACTAAATAGTTGTTGGTATATTTTAGTTGTCACTGTATTAGACAAAGCATAGGTGAATTGATGAAATGTTTAAGTTGAAATGGTGCTGGAATAGTGGAGGCAGCTCCTGTTTTCTTTGTGACTTGTGGTAACTCTCTGTGGTTCTAAATCAATAGTTGTTTAGTAGTCCGAAAATGTTGGAAACATTAACTTCTTGGCCATGCTGTAGGTCATATAACTGTTTGTTACATGCTATATGCTTTGTGGACTTCACCGGACAGAGGTTGCTCTCCGGTTTTTGTGATGAAACAAAAGGTGTGGTTGAATTTTTTCTGCCACTGTGTCTTCTTATTGTCTCAGCTTATAGGCCTATATATCACGGTCGCAAGGCATATGAACTAACAGGTTATAGAGAAAAACAAGGCAATTATCACAACACATAGGTTGTAATAGGGCTTTTTTCCCTGGCTTGGCTTCCCCAGTGATTTTACCCACACACCGCTACTGCTGAGTACCACTCTTTATTTTCAAGCATGGTGGTGGCTACATCATGTTATGGGTATGCTTATCATCGACAAGGACTAGCAAGTTTTTTAGGATTCGAAAAATCCTAGAGGAAAATCTGGTTCATTCTAAATTACCAACAGAAACTGGGAGATAAATTCACCTTTCAGCAGTACAATAACCTAAAACACAAGGTCAAATCTACACTGGACTTACTTACAAAGACGACTTTGAATGTTCCTGAGTGGCCTAGTTTCAGTTTGGACGTAAAATCAGCTTGAACATTTATGGCAAGACTTGAAAATTGCTTTCTAGCAGTGATCAACAACCAACTTGACAGAACATGAAGAATTTTTTAAAGAATAATGTGTAAAAAATATTGTACAATCCAGGTGTGCAAAGCTCTTAGAGACTTACCCAGAAAGACTCACAGCTGTAATCACTGCCAAATATGATTCTAACATATATTGACTCAGGGGTGTGAATACTTGAGTTATTTATTTATTTAAAGTTCAATACATCTGCAAGAATTTCATTTTTTTTCTTCACTTTGTCATTATGGGGTATTGTGTGTAGATAGGAGAGAGAAAAAATATATTGAATCCATTTTGAATTCAGGCTGTAACAGAATAAAACGTGGAATACGTCAAGGGGTATGGATACCTTCTGAAGGCAGTGTATAGTCCCAAATAGAAAATCACC